>NC_057938.1:32883720-32901506 GCF_018555375.3 Anguilla rostrata
ACACTAATAATAAATAAATAATATGTGCAATAATAATAGTGTAGTTGCCCTAAGGCAACCACACTAATAATAAAGAATATGTGCAATAATAATAGTGTAGTTGCCCTAAGGCAACCACACTAATAATATGTGCAATAATAATAGTGTAGTTGCCCTAAGGCAACCACACTAACTAGACAATTCCTGCAGAAATTGTGAAGTGTGGTTGCCGCCAATGTAAAGTCGACTTTCTACTGAAAAGAGAGAACAGTGGAATGTAGTTGATATGATGTTCTGGTGGTGACTTTGGTGTTTTAGGTGGTTTCAAGGGTGTTGCTAGGATGTTGCTATGGAGTTTGAGGCTGTTGCTACGGTGTTGCTAGGTGGTTCTATGGAGTTCTAGGCGGTTGCTAGGGTGTTGCTAGGCAGTTATGGTGTTCCAGTTGGTTGCTAGGATGTTGCTAGGGGGTTGCTGAGGTATTCTAAGTGGTTGCTAGGATGTTGCTAGGTGGTTGCTATGGAGTTCTAGGCGGTTGCTATGGTGTTGCTGGGTGGTTTCTATGGAGTTCTAGGCGGTTGCTAGGGTGTTGCTTAGATGGTTGCTATGGAGTTCTAGGTGGTTGCTAGGATGTTGCTAGGTTGTTGCTAAGGAGTTCTAGGCGGTTGCTATGGTGTTGCTAGGTGGTTGCTATGGAGTTCTAGGTGGTTGCTAGGTGTTGCTAGGGGTTGCTATGGAGTTCTAGGTGGTTGCTAGGGTGTTGCTAGGTGGTTGCTATGGAGTTCTAGGTGCTATGGTGTTGCTAGGTGGTTGCTATGGAGTTCTAGGTGGTTGCTAGGGTGTTGCTAGGGGGTTGCCAGGGTATTCTAAGTGGTTTCTAGGATGTTGCTAGGTGGTTGCTATGGAGTTTTAGGCGGTTGCTATGGTGTTGCTAGGTGGTTGCTATGGAGTTCTAAGCCGTTGCTAGGGTGTTGCTAGGTGGTTGCTATGGAGTTTTAGGTGGTTGCTAGGGTGTTGCTAGGTCGTTGCTATGGTGTTCCATGTGGTTGCTAGGGTGTTGCTAGGCAGTTATTATGGTGTTCCAGATTGTTGCTAGGGTGTTGCTAGGTGGTTGCTATGGTGTTCCAGGTGGTTGCTTGGGTGTTGCTAGGTGTTTGCTAGGGTATTCTAAGTGGTTGCTAGGATGTTGCTAGGTGGTTGCTATGGAGTTTCAGGCGGTTGCTAGGGTGTTGCTAGGCAGTTGTTATGGTGTTCCAGGTGGTTGCTAGGGTGTTGCTAGGTCGTTGCTATGGTGTTCCATGTGGTTGCTAGGGTGTTGCTAGGCAGTTGTTATGGTGTTCCAGATTGTTGCTATGGTGTTGCTAGGTGGTTGCTATGGTGTTCCAGGTGGTTGCTAGGGTGTTGCTAGGTGGTTGCTATGGCGTTATAGCCGGTTGCTAGGGTGTTGCCAGGTCGTTGCTATGGTGTTCCATGTGGTTGCTAGGGTGTTGCTAGGCAGTTGTTATGGTGTTCCAGATTGTTGCTAGGTTGTTGCTAGGTGGTTGCTATGGTGTTCCAGGTGGTTGCTAGGGTGCTGCTAGGTGGTTTCTATGGTGTTCTAGGTGGTTACTATTGTGTTGCTAGGTGGTTGCTATGGCGTTATAGCCGGTTGCTAGGGTGTTGTCAGGCATTTGCTATGGTGTTCCAGGTGTTTGCTAGTGTGCTGCTAGGTGGTTGCTATGGAGTTCTAGGCCATTGCTATGGTGTTGCTAGGTGGTTGCTATGGAGTTCTAGGCGGTTGCTAGGGTGTTGCTTGGTGGTTGCAATGGAGTTTTAGGTGGTTGCTAGGGTGTTGCTAGGTCGTTGCTATGGTGTTTCCATGTGGTTTGCTAGGTGTTGCTAGGCAGTTTTTATGGTGTTCCAGATTGTTGCTAGCGTGCGGCTGCAGTGGTTGCTATGGTGTTCCAGGTGGTTGCTAGTGTGCTGCTAGGTGGTTGCTATGGAGTTCTAGGCCATTGCTATGGTGTTGCTAGGTGGTTGCTATGGAGTTCTAGGCGGTTGCTAGGGTGTTGCTTGGTGGTTGCAATGGAGTTTGAGGTGGTTGCTAGGGTGTTGCTAGGTCGTTGCTATGGTGTTCCATGTGGTTGCTAGGGTGTTGCTAGGCAGTTTTTATGGTGTTCCAGATTGTTGCTAGCGTGCGGCTAGGTGGTTGCTATGGTGTTCCAGGTGGTTGCTAGGCTGTTGCTAGGTGGTTGCTATGGTGTTCTAGGTGGTTGCTATGGTGTTGCTAGGTGGTTGCAATGGCGTTATAGCCGGTTGCTAGGATGTTGCCAGGCATTTGCTATGGTGTTCCAGGTGGTTGCTAGTGTGTTGTTAGGTGGTTGCTATGGGGTTCTAGGCCGTTGCTAGGGTGTTCTAGGTGGTTGCTAGGGTGTTGCTAGGGGGTTGCTATTGAGTTCTAGGCGGTTGCTAGGTCTTTACTGAGTCCAATGACGCGACCCATAGTTCTCTATGACAAACGGTTCAAAAGTTATGAAATATCAAATATCGGCCAATCAGGAAGGGGGGTGAGGCTAATCTCCACCAATGGACAAAGGACTCTCTACCATGTCCAATGAGGCAATGCACAATATGTCGCAATTTTTCCCCATAGAGATGAATGGCCGAATGTTCAAATCTAGAGAGAGATCAGAGTACTGCTGCCAGAAGACAGGGCATTGTGACATCACAAGGGTGAGAAGACAGAGCATTGTGACATCACAAAGGTGAACATTCCGCCATTCATTCTCTATGGGAAAAATTGCCCAGAAAAATTCAAATTTTTCAAAAACCGTGCAACCAATCTTTCCACAAAGTAATAGCACACCATTCCCGATCAAGCCGCTCGATTTGACATATTGCACGTGTATGTGGTGCGAAAACTCTGGGAGGAGTAGCGGTCCAAAAAATGGGTGGAAAGATAGAATAATAAAAATAATAATATGTGCAATAATAATAGTGTAGTTGCCCTAAGGCAACCACACTAACTAGACAATTCCTGCAGAAATTGTGAAGTGTGGTTGCCGCCAATGTAAAGTCGACTTTCTACTGAAAAGAGTGAACAGTGGAATGTAGTTGATATGATGTTCTGGTGGTGACTTTGGTGTTTTAGGTGGTTTCAAGGGTGTTGCTAGGATGTTGCTATGGAGTTTGAGGCTGTTGCTACGGTGTTGCTAGGTGGTTCTATGGAGTTCTAGGCGGTTGCTAGGGTGTTGCTAGGCAGTTATGGTGTTCCAGTTGGTTGCTAGGATGTTGCTAGGGGGTTGCTGAGGTATTCTAAGTGGTTGCTAGGATGTTGCTAGGTGGTTGCTATGGAGTTCTAGGCGGTTGCTATGGTGTTGCTGGGTGGTTTCTATGGAGTTCTAGGCGGTTGCTAGGGTGTTGCTTAGATGGTTGCTATGGAGTTCTAGGTGGTTGCTAGGATGTTGCTAGGTTGTTGCTATGGAGTTCTAGGCGGTTGCTATGGTGTTGCTAGGTGGTTGCTATGGAGTTCTAGGTGGTTGCTAGGGTGTTGCTAGGTGGTTGCTATGGAGTTCTAGGTGGTTGCTAGGGTGTTGCTAGGTGGTTGCTATGGAGTTCTAGGTGCTATGGTGTTGCTAGGTGGTTGCTATGGAGTTCTAGGTGGTTGCTAGGGTGTTGCTAGGGGGTTGCCAGGGTATTCTAAGTGGTTTCTAGGATGTTGCTAGGTGGTTGCTATGGAGTTTTAGGCGGTTGCTATGGTGTTGCTAGGTGGTTGCTATGGAGTTCTAAGCCGTTGCTAGGGTGTTGCTAGGTGGTTGCTATGGAGTTTTAGGTGGTTGCTAGGGTGTTGCTAGGTCGTTGCTATGGTGTTCCATGTGGTTGCTAGGGTGTTGCTAGGCAGTTGTTATGGTGTTCCAGATTGTTGCTAGGGTGTTGCTAGGTGGTTGCTATGGTGTTCCAGGTGGTTGCTTGGGTGTTGCTAGGTGTTTGCTAGGGTATTCTAAGTGGTTGCTAGGATGTTGCTAGGTGGTTGCTATGGAGTTTCTAGGCCAAGTTCTAGGTGGTTGCTAGGGTGTTGCTAGGGGGTTGCTAGGGTATTCTAAGTGGTTTCTAGGATGTTGCTAGGTGGTTGCTATGGAGTTCTAGGCGGTTGCTATGGTGTTGCTAGGTGGTTGCTATGGAGTTCTAGGCCGTTGCTAGGGTGTTGCTAGGTGGTTGCTATGGAGTTCTAGGCGGTTGCTATGGTGTTGCTAGGTGGTTGCTATGGAGTTCTAGGTGGTTGCTTGGGTGTTGCTAGGTGGTTGCTATGGAGTTCTAGGTGGTTGCTAGGGTGTTGCTAGGTGGTTGCTATGGAGTTCTAGGCGGTTGCTAGGGTGTTGCTAGGCAGTTGTTATGGTGTTCCAGGTGGTTGCTAGGGTGTTGCTAGGTGGTTGCTATGGAGTTCTAGGCGGTTGCTAGGGTGTTCTAGGTGGTTGCTAGGGTGTTGCTAGGGGGTTGCTATGGAGTTCTAGGTGGTTGCTAGGGTATTCTAAGTGGTTGCTACGATGTTGCTAGGTGGTTGCTATGGAGTTATAGGCGGTTGCTAGGGTGTTGCTAGGCAGTTGTTATGGTGTTCCAGGTGGTTGCTAGGGTGTTGCTAGGTCATTGCTATGGTGTTCCAGGTGGTTGCTAGGGTGTTGCTAGGCAGTTGTTATGGTGTTCCAGATTGTTGCTAAGGTGTTGCTAGGTGGTTGCTATTGGGTTCCAGGTGGTTGCTAGGGTGTTGCTAGGTGGTTGCTATGGTGTTCTAGGTGGTTGCTATGGTGTTGCTAGGTGGTTGCTATGGCGTTATAGCCGGTTGCTAGGGTGTTGCCAGGCATTTTCTGTGGTGTTCCAGGTGGTTGCTAGTGTGTTGTTAGGTGGTTGCTATGGAGTTCAAGGCGGTTGCTGGGGTGTTCTAGCTGGTTGCTAGGGTATTGCTAGGGGGTTGCTATGGAGTTCTAGGCCGTTGCTATGGTGTTGCTAGGTGGTTGCTATGGAGTTCTAGGTGGTTGCTATGGAGTTCTAGGCAGTTGCTATGGTGTTGCTAGGTGGTTGCTATGGAGTTCTAGGCCGTTGCTAGGGTGTTGCTAGGTGGTTGCTATGGAGTTCTAGGTGGTTGCTAGGGTGTTGCTAGGTGGTTTCTATGGAGTTCTAGGCGGTTGCTATGGTGTTGCTAGGTGGTTGCTATGGAGTTCTAGGTGGTTGCTAGGGTGTTGTTAGGTGGTTGCTATGGAGTTCTAGGTGGTTGCTATGGTGTTGCTAGGGTATTCTAAGTGGTTGCTATGGCGTTATAGGTGGTTGCTAGGGTGTTGCTAGGTAGTTTTTATGGTGTTCCAGGTGGTTGCTAGGGTGTTGCTAGGTGTTTGCTATGGTGTTCCAGGTGGTTGCTATGGTGTTGCTAGGTGGTTGCTATGGAGTTCTAGGTGGTTTGTAGGGTGTTGCCAGGTATTTGCTATGGTGTTCCAGGTGGTTGCTAGTGTGTTGTTAGGTGGTTGCTATGGAGTTCTAGGTGGTTGCTAGGGTGTTGCTAGGGGGTTGCTAGGGTATTCTAAGTGGTTGCTAGGATGTTGCTAGGTGGTTGCTATGTAGTTATAGGCGGTTGCTATGGTGTTTCTAGGCAGTTGTTATGGTGTTCCACGTGGTTGCTAGGGTGTTGCTAGGTCGTTGCTATGGTGTTTCCGGTGGTTGCTAGGGTGTTTCTAGGCAGTTGTTATGGTGTTCCAGATTGTTGCTAGGGTGTTGCTAGGTGGTTGCTATGGTGTTCCAGGTGGTTGCTAGGGTGTTGCTAGGTGGTTGCTAGGGTGTTCTAGGTGGTTGCTAGGATGTTGCTAGGTGGTTGCTATGGAGTTTTAGGTGGTTGCTATGGTGTTCTAGGTGGTTGCTAGGGTGTTGCTAGGGGGTTGCTATGGAGTTCTAGGTGGTTGCTAGGGTATTCTAAGTGGTTGCTACGATGTTGCTAGGTGGTTGCTATGGAGTTATAGGCGGTTGCTAGGGTGTTGCTAGGCAGTTGTTATGGTGTTCCAGGTGGTTGCTAGGGTGTTGCTAGGTCATTGCTATGGTGTTCCAGGTGGTTGCTAGGGTGTTGCTAGGCAGTTGTTATGGTGTTCCAGATTGTTGCTAAGGTGTTGCTAGGTGGTTGCTATTGGGTTCCAGGTGGTTGCTAGGGTGTTGCTAGGTGGTTGCTATGGTGTTCTAGGTGGTTGCTATGGTGTTGCTAGGTGGTTGCTATGGCGTTATAGCCGGTTGCTAGGGTGTTGCCAGGCATTTGCTGTGGTGTTCCAGGTGGTTGCTAGTGTGTTGTTAGGTGGTTGCTATGGAGTTCAAGGCGGTGGCTGGGGTGTTCTAGCTGGTTGCTAGGGTGTTGCTAGGGGGTTGCTATGGCGTTTTAGGCGGTTGCTAGGTCTTTACTGAGTCCAATGACGCGACCCATAGTTCTTTATGACAAACGGTTCAAAAGTTATGAAATATCAAACATCGGCCAATCAGGAAGGGGGGCAAGGCTGATCTCCACCAATGGACAAAGGACTCTCTACTATGTCCAATGAGGCATTGCACAATTTGTGGGAAATTTTTCCCCATAGAGATGAATGGCAGAATGTTCAAATCTAGAGAGAGACCAGAGTACTGCTGCTAGAAGACAGGGCATTGTGATATCACAAAGGTGAGAAGACAGAGCATTGTGACATCACAAGGGTGAACATTCCGCCATTCATTCCCTATGGGGAAAAATTGCCCACAAAAATTCAAATTTTTCAAAAACCGTACAACCAATCTTTCCAAAAAGTAATAGCACACCATTCCCGATCAAGCCGCTCGATTTGACATATTGCACGTGTATGTGGTGCGAAAACTCTGGGAGGAGTAGCGGTCCAAAAAACAGGCGGAAAGAATAATAATAATAATATGTGCAATAATAATAGTGTGTTTGCCTAAGGAAACCACACTAATAATAATATGTGCAATAATAATAGTGTAGTTGCCCTAAGGCAACCACACTAATAATAATAATATGTGCAATAATAATAGTGTAGTTGCCCTAAGGCAACCACACTAATAATAATAGTGTAGTTGCCCTAAGGCAACCACACTAACTAGACAATTCCTGCAGAAATTGTGAAGTGTGGTTGCCGCCAATGCTAAGTCGACTTTGTGCTGAACAGAGTGAACAGTGCCTGTAGTATGAGCAGAGACACGAGTACTGTGTTTGTGCTATAACATCACGGCAACGAGCTGATTTGCGACATATATATATATACACAATATGAGCATAGAAAAAGATGAGATTTCAATTTCCCTTACCTGGACCAGTTGGATATCCAGAACTGTTTTGCTCTTGACGTCCACCATGTGTAATTACTGACCTTGCTACCGTGTCCTACAAAAATATTTGCAAGGACAGAGTATGTTTGCTGTTGTTAGTCTGGCCTCTCACCTGGGTCTAGTTCAGCAAGGTTGAAACCCTGAGCATCTATCTGCTCATGCTGGCATAGCACCTAGGATCATTGGGGCACGCAAGCTTTCCCACCACGTCAAGGTCACAGCAAAAGGGAAAGTTCTCACTCTCTCTACTCTGGTACATTCTGCCTTGGTGAGGCAGGTTATGCGAGTAGCAGAGGTGAGGCAATTTGACAGGATGGCAGAGATGTAGGTGATGCACTTGGTAGGTTTTTCAGGCAGTGATAAAGTAGGTCTTTGAGGGTAGGTAATGACGATTTGCCCATCAATGGTGGCGAAGAGTCCATTTCTGGGCGGGAGTGGTTACTTGAGTTACAGAGTGAGAGACTGGCTGTAGCTGGTGAGGAGGTCTTTGAGCGTAGGGGATGAGGACTGACACTGCTGGCTTGAAAAGGCCCGCTCAGCAGTTCAGAAACCCCATTGCGCAAACAACCAAAAGGCTATGGAATAGCACACTTCTGAGCAGGTTTGTGGTTTGGGTGAGGAGGTCTTTGAGGTTAGGCAATGACGGTTTGCCCATCAATGGTGGCGAAGAGTCCATTTCTGGGCGGGAGTGGTTACTTGAGTTACAGAGTGAGAGACTGGCTGTAGCTGGTGAGGAGGTCTTTGAGCGTAGGGGATGAGGACTGACACTGCTGGCTTGAAAAGGCCCGCTCAGCAGTTCAGAAACCCCATTGCGCAAACAACCAAAAGGCCACAGAGCAGTCCACTTCTGAACAGGTTTGTGGTTTGGGTGAGGAGGTATTTGAGGTGAGTCAATGACGGTTTGCCCATCAACGGTGGCGAAGAGTCCATTTCTGGGCGGGAGTGGTTACTTGAGTTACAGAGTGAGAGACTGGCTGTAGCTGGTGAGGAGGTCTTTGAGCGTAGGGGATGAGGACTGACACTGCTGGCTTGAAAAGGCCCACTCAGCAGTTCAGAAACCCCATTGCGCAAACAACCAAAAGGCTATGGAATAGCACACTTCTGAGCAGGTTTGTGGTTTGGGTGAGGAGGTCTTTGAGGTTAGGCAATGACGGTTTGCCCATCAATGGTGGCGAAGAGTCCATTTCTGGGCGGGAGTGGTTACTTGAGTTACAGAGTGAGAGACTGGCTGTAGCTGGTGAGAAGGTCTTTGAGCGTAGGGGATGAGGACTGACACTGCTGGCTTGAAAAGGCCCGCTCAGCAGTTCAGAAACCCCATTGCGCAAACAACCAAAAGGCTATGGAATAGCACACTTCTGAGCAGGTTTGTGGTTTGGGTGAGGAGGTCTTTGAGGTTAGGCAATGACGGTTTGCCCATCAATGGTGGCGAAGAGTCCATTTCTGGGCGGGAGTGGTTACTTGAGTTACAGAGTGAGAGACTGGCTGTAGCTGGTGAGGAGGTCTTTGAGTGTAGGGGATGAGGACTGACACTGCTGGCTTGAAAAGGCCCGCTCAGCAGTTCAGAAACCCCATTGCGCAAACAACCAAAAGGCCACAGAGCAGTCCACTTCTGAACAGGTTTGTGGTTTGGGTGAGGAGGTCTTTGAGGGTAGGCAATGACGGTTTGCCCATCAATGGTGACGAAGAGTCCATTTCTGGGCGGGAGTGGTTACTTGAGTTACAGAGTGAGAGACTGGCTGTAGCTGGTGAGGAGGTCTTTGAGCATAGGGGATGAGGACTGACACTGCTGGCTTGAAAAGGCCCGCTCAGCAGTTCAGAAACCCCATTGCGCAAACAACCAAAAGGCTATGGAATAGCACACTTCTGAGCAGGTTTGTGGTTTGGGTGAGGAGGTCTTTGAGGTTAGGCAATGACGGTTTGCCCATCAATGGTGGCGAAGAGTCCATTTCTGGGCGGGAGTGGTTACTTGAGTTACAGAGTGAGAGACTGGCTGTAGCTGGTGAGAAGGTCTTTGAGCGTAGGGGATGAGGACTGACACTGCTGGCTTGAAAAGGCCCGCTCAGCAGTTCAGAAACCCCATTGCGCAAACAACCAAAAGGCTATGGAATAGCACACTTCTGAGCAGGTTTGTGGTTTGGGTGAGGAGGTCTTTGAGGTTAGGCAATGACGGTTTGCCCATCAATGGTGTCGATCAATGTCGAAGTGTCCTTGAGCAAGACACCTAACCCCTAACTGCTCTGGCGAATGAGAGGCATCAATTGTAAAGCGCTATATAAATGCAGTCCATTTACCATTTACCATTTTCCTAGACATTACTACAGCCGATCAGTAAACCCTGAGGTTATTCCAAAGTTTTTAAATATGCTTCCGGAGTCATTCCTCTCCACAGAAGAAAAGGCTGATGAAAATGCTGATGAAGCCGCTCTGGACCAATTGACTAACCAGCTAACCCTTACCCTCAGGAACACTCTTGATGTTGTTGCCCCCCTTAAAAGAAGAAACCCCAGTCGGAAAAAGCACACTCCATGGTATAACGATACCACCCGGCCCCTGAAGCAGAAAATTAGAGCAAAAATGGCGGTCAACAAAGCTAGAAGTATTTCATCTTGCAGGGAAAAACAGCTTTCTTCAGTATAAGCAAGCTCTTGCTTCTGCTAGATCTGCCTTTTTCTCAAAACTAATTGAACAAAATAGACATAACCCAAAATTTCTATTTAGCACTGTGGATAAATTAACTAAAAAACAATCATCAGAGTTTTCATCTTATCCCTCCAATCTTAGCAGCAATGACTTCATGAACTTCTTCGATCAGAAAATTGAGGCTATTAGAGACCAGATTTCCAAACGGTCCGAACGGTCTCCATCATGCACTATTTCTGTTCATGTTAATAAACAGCCCCGCACCTGGTTACAACAGGAAGATTTACAGACAGCAGTACTAAGCTGTTTTACGCCCATTAGCATGGTTGAGTTATCTTCAAAACCGACGACCTGTATACTCAATCCTATTCCTTCAAACTGGATTAAAGAACTATTTCCAGTACTAGGCCAGCATATACTAAAAATCGTTAACACATCCCTAGTCACAGGATACGTACCTGAGTCACTAAAAGTGGCAGTCATTAAGCCATTATTGAAGAAACCAAACCTAGAACCCGATAAATTGGAAAATTATAGACCTATTTCAAACCTTCCATTTCTTTCAAAATTATTGGAGAAAATTGTTGCTAAGCAACTAAGTGCATACCTTAGCTCTAACGGTATCCATGAAGTATTCCAATCTGGGTTTAGACCCCACCACAGCACAGAAACCGCACTTATCAAGGTTACAAATGATTTACTACTGTCAGCCGACCGTAATTCTGTGTCGGTTCTTGTGCTCCTCGACCTGAGTGCAGCTTTTGACACAATTGACCATGGAATTCTTCTGGACAGACTCCAGGCCTGTGTTGGACTTCATGGACAGGCACTCGCATGGTTTGGATCATACCTATGTGACAGGAAACAGTTTGTCAAATTAAAAGAAGATGAGTGCAGCTCCTCAATAATGAAATACGGTATTCCACAAGGATCAGTACTAGGACCAGTACTCTTCTCGCTATATATGCTACCACTTGGCAATATTATCCGGGCACATGGCGTACAGTTCCACTGTTATGCGGACGATACCCAGATTTATATTTCAATGAAACCTGGCGAAGCACTGCCGCTTTCACGGTTAGAGGCCTGTATTGTAGATATCAAGGTTTGGATGCTTTCAAATTTTCTGCTCGTAAATTCAGACAAGACTGAAATGTTGGTTTTAGGTCCCAAAATATTAAGGGAGAAATTGTCTACTCTCACCTTAAACTGTGATGGTTGTTTGGCTGAACCTAATATGGTCGTTAAAGACCTTGGTGTCACCATTGATCCTGATCTATCATTTGACACCCATATAAAAAACATATCCAGAATTGCCTTCTTTCAGCTGCGCAATATAGCTAAAATTAGACATTTCCTGTCAGTCGGGGATGCTGAAAAATTGATCCATGCGTTTGTTACGTCTAGGTTAGACTACTGTAACGCCCTGCTTTCTGGCTGCCCTAATAACTCGTTAAAGAGTCTCCAGCTTGTGCAGAATGCAGCTGCTCGTATCTTGAGCAGAACTAAGAAGTATGAGCACATTACACCAGTACTAGCGTCGCTTCACTGGCTACCCATTAAGCATAGGATAGACTTCAAGGTTTTTCTCCTGACTTTTAAAGCTCTGCATGGACGTGCACCTGTGTACATATCGAACCTGCTCCTACCTTATAAGCCCACAAGGTCACTCCGATCTCAAGACGCAGGCTATTTGGTAGTCCCAAGAATTTACAAGAACCTAAAAGGTGGTAGGGCTTTCTCCTACAGGGCCCCAACTACTGTGGAACCAGCTTCCAAAATTTATAAAGGAGTCAGACACAGTCTCAATATTTAAATCTAGATTAAAAACGCACCTCTATGCTCAGGCTTACAATCAGTTGTAGTCTGGAGACAGGGTGCGAGAAGCCTGTAGTCATAGAGCTTTGTAGGTGGCAATCCTTTCCTTACTGTCACCTGTCAATCAGCTGTGATCCGACTTTACATGGGCTGGCTCTTGATAGGCGGGTATGGTTGTCTACCCCTCATGACTGCATGGGCTCTCCATCCCTGTCCTAGTAGATATGCAGCCATATTCTACTCCTGGCGGGGTCCCCCCAATACATACCACTGGCACTTTACTCACTGTCTGCTATATTGCAAATTCCCTAATTGCCGTTTCCACCCTCTTCCCCACGCTGCCGGCGGGGCTCTTGCCCCAACCCTCGAGAGTGCTTCGAGAGTCGTCTGGTCTCCCCCACCTCTGCGGTCCCGCCCCTCCTTCGTTATTGCCTCCACCCTGCCCACATCTGCCGCCACCTGCCGTTCCCCATCACCGCCACCCGGCCCCACCCATCATCTGAGCCACATCACATATCATATCTTGTGCATAAACTGGCTGACATGCTGGTCACCAGTCGGCACCCTGAGCCGACCAGAGGAGGATGGGTTTCCCCCTTGAGCCTGGTTCCTTCCAAGGTTTCTCCCCATCTGCCACAGGGAGTTTTTCCTTGCCACTGTTGCCTTAGGCTTGCTCCTGTGGGGGTTTAGGCTAGGGTTGTCTGTAAAGCGTATTGTGACAACTGTTGTAAAATACGCTATACAAATAAAATTTGATTTGATTTGACAGGCGCTCCTGGAAGAAATCCGTACAGGAAGGAGCTGCCCGTCATGAAATGGAACTCCGCTGTGCCACAGAGATAAAGCAACAGCACCGCAAGGAGAGAGAGAAAAAGGCTCAACCACCACCAACCACCACCACTCTCCCCTGCCCATACTGTACCAAAGTATGTGGATCGCGGATCGGCCTCCACAGCCATCTGAAGACCCACAAGTAGACGACCCAACGGAGAGAACAGTCATACTCGCCTCGAGTGACCCCCAATGATGATGGTGTGTGTGTCCAAAAATCATGAAAACAAAAGTGAAACTTAACGTACGCTGCAGTGGATAACAATTAAATCCTCCACCTAGCACACACGCTTCACAACTCATACGACTGCGTTGGAATTTTTATTTTAAAAAAGTACTTTACATTACATTACAGGCATTTAGCAGACGCTCTTATCCAGAGCGACGTACACAACTTTTTTACATAGCACTTTACATTGTATCCATTTATACAGCTGGATACTGACGCAATGCAGGTTACGTACCTTGCTCAAGGGTACAACGGCAGTGTCCTTACCCGGGAATCGAACCTACGACCTTTCGGTTACAAGCGCAGTTCCTTACCCACTGTGCCACACTCCATGGCACAGTGAACATAATGAACTTTAAAGTTCATTATTCTTCCTGTGCATCTCCTGTGTGTCCCCACCTCCCTTTCTCCCTGGTGCATGCTTAAGGTGCTCCGAAGCATGTTGTTTGATCATCTGCTCGGTTGCGTCTTTTCCCCATTTCATTACTGCAGCTGCAAGAGTTGAAAAAGACAAAAAATTATAAACGTGCAAAGGCAACCTGTAGTCATACCCCAAGTCCACATATGTGTATGTAAAAATATCAAGGTTTCAATCCCTTGTACATCCCATCTTCCCAGCTTTTGCACTACCAACTATACTTTAACCTAGGTGCGACACGCTGCTCAGACTTTGTTATCCGTCTGAGCCACGCTTAAAAGTCGTGCCTAAAATAAATTCTATGGGTCTTGATTTTTCTGCACAAACTCGTTGAATAAAAACCTAATTCAAAAGTCCAAAACAAAAGTCTCAGTCATACACTGTATAGATGCTATCTGTCGCTAGACCATGAGACTTGTTTTGGTAAATGAAAAAAGGGGAGACACATCATATCCCACGTGATCAGGAAGCAGAAGATCATGAGAAATCAGAGATGCGAAACACAGAGATATTAAAATATAGGATTAGCCGATAAACGTGTAAAAATATAAAATTCTGCTGAGTGTTTTGACTTGGAAACTTACAATGGATGAGATAAAAATGCTACAATACAGGACGTGGTCTTGAATTAGGTTTTTATTCAACGAGTTTGTGTGAAAGAATCTACTTACCTGAAGGCTCTGATCACTGCAGTTACCCTGTAAGAAGTCAAAGGGATGTGATTACTCATGAGCATCTAATATAAAGACACTTGCTCTGTATTCATGTTACATTAAATATTTGTTCTGTAGAACATTATTAAAATCACATGATTGTGTTAATCCGTTTTGTATCGCCTAAAATTACCATTAAATGAAAATGCACATTTTAAAACCTAAAATTAGAGATGAATGCTTGCTACATCGGTTTTATTAGGAAAAAAATATCACTCCCGTGCTTTCTTGTGTGTCGCAACGTTATGTCGTTAGCCAGATTCATCCTTGCGTTTGCAAATAACTATGAGTTAAATGTTACCCATAACATGTGGCACGGTTGATCAAAACAATAACGTTAATGTTAGCTCGTTTCTTGTTGACTTAACATGCCATTCCATCATGTAGGACGGCTAACGTACTAGCTAGCTAACTAACCTGGTACCAACATTTTTAAAAACTAACTTAACAGTTAACGTAGCTAGCTAACATTAAAACCCTAGCTAGCTAGCTAATGTTAGCTCGATGTGTTAGTTCGCTAGCTTATTGTAACTTAGTTATTTAGACAATGCTTGTTCAGTCGCTTCTGCTAATGTTACAGTTGTGAATATTTTCTTATGCTATGGCAGTTTTCAAAAGTAATGGCCGGTTAGCTCCTAACGCTAACTATGACTGGAACCAAATAATCTTAATCCCTTCGCGCACATGCCAAATCTTGCCAATCCTTGCCCATTTAGGGGGTACCCTATTTAAAGCTTTATATCTCCAGATGTGAACACCACAGAGACTTGAAAACTGGCTTAAATGAAGCAAGACATTTGTACAATTTACAATACTAACACAGATTAGTTTATATTCATCATTTTGGAAGAAATAAAGTGCCACAAATGCAATTGTCTAGACAAGAAATCAAAAATGAATTTGCACTATTTTAGTTTGCAATGAAATACTGAGAGATTGCATATATACAGCAGGTTAAACTATACATGTGCTGGATCAAAAACTTCTTGACCACAGGTTCATAAAATCTAAGGGTGAATATGTAGAACTACTAAAGATCTATGAAGCAAAAATGAAGCAGTGTACTCAGCGTCTCCAAATCCATCCAAAATGTCTAAATTATGCATTGCTGTAAATCACAACATATTCATGTATTTCACTAAAAATCAACTGTTTTGAGTCAAGAAACTCACTGTTGCACCATTTTCAAGTGGGAATTACAAGCTTTCAGTCAGTACAGTGGTCGAAAATATCTACAGGTCCAGAAAAATATCCAAAATCTCTCCAAAAATGAATAAAATGCTTTTTGTCCATTATAAAGCATATAAATGAGCTCCGTATGAAGGTTTAAGATGAAACATTGCAATCAGATTAAAAAATAATGCAAAAATATTGTCATACAATGTGGTACAATACCTAAATGTGTAATAATTAACTCTTGTATGTATTTCTATACGCTGTACTAACGTATGTTTTCTTGTATGGGGATGGGACGACATGTTTGGGCAATGTTCCAACTCTCATGTCATCACTGTTGCATGCTTCACAAAAACTATTACATTACTAACTAACGCTTACATTACAGTGTGAAATATCCACATTATATAGTACCACTAACCTATTTAAAGACACTCAATTTAAAAAATAACATATATAACCGAAATATTTTGAGCAGTAATACTTACATAGCAATGATGAAATCTTATCTATGTTCAGTAGATGGAGACAGAGACAGTAAATCAATGATACTGTTCTATTCGCTTCTGTTTTGCTCCAGAAAACAATGTCAGCTAGGTCTATCAGAAAACATATGGCTTAGCTATGCCCAGAAGTCCTCAAAAATGATATTATTTTACAAGAAATTACGAAAAATCGTTGACTGTGTTTCATTAGGTGCAGTGTCTTTTACTGCTACCACAGAGTGAATCCGATGATAAGAACATTTTCGTTTAAAGCTCACCTATAAAACGCTATTCCAAAAGCAAAATGTTTCGTTAGAAAGCTTAAACTCTGACCTACTGAATAATGAATGTCAATCAGCCGACTGTATAAAAGGGCGACACGCCGTAAACAACGTGTGGTCATTACACACAGCTATTCTGGAGGTCACACTAGGCATCACACAATGCATGTATATTTAGGGTCAAGCAGCAAAGCTGGTGGAACCCATGTATCGTGTCTATATATTTATTATTAATAGTTATTATATGATATATTATTATTATTATGAATCAATATATAATACAATATAATATAAGTTTTTTTTTCTCCGCTAAAAGTGTCTGAGGCTCAGCAAAAAAAAAAAAAAAATCATGTTCCGTCATAGCAACAAGATAAACCCAAGATATGCCAATACAGCAGTGAAAACGCTGCTCACTGAATAACGAAATAAACGAGACAATGTTTTTAAAAATGATACCATGTGACATTCTACAATCAATATCTGGGACTAAATATAGAATAAATATACAACCTTACCGTTGGTTTTACATGTAGAGATGTCCCTTTTGAGACCGATTGGTCATATATTGACTTGGAAATATACGCGCATTTGTGATACCTGGGTAGCCTACCTTCAAAAATAGCTGTTCGTAATACCACACCTGTTGTTTACGGCGTTGTCGCCCTTTTTAGTACAGTTTGGCTTGATTGACAATTCATTTATTCAGTAGGTGAGAGTATAAGCTTTCTAACTATGTAGCCTATAACATGTCTGATTTTGCTTTTGGAATAGCGTTTTATAGGTCAGCGTGACCGAACATTTTCTTATCATCGCATTCACTCTGTGGTAGCAGTAAAGATGCGGCACCTAACGAAACGTTGTCAACGATTTTTCATAATTTCTTGGAAAATACTATTATTATTGAGGACTTCTGGGCATAGCTAAGCCATATGTTTGCAGATAGACCTAGGCTATCTGACATCGTTTTCTGGAGCAAAACAGAAGCGGATAGGACTGTATCATTGAATTACTGTCGCTGTCTCTATCTACTGAACACAGATAAAATTTCATCATTGCTATGTAAGTATTACAGCTCAAAATATTTCAGTTATACGTTATTTTTTAAATTGAGTGTCTTTAAATAGGTTAGTGATTATATAATGTGGATATTTCACAATAATGTAAGCGTTAGTAGTGTAATAGTTTTTGTGATGCATGGAACAGTGATGACGAGAGTGTTGGAAAATTGCCAAAACGTAGTGGACGGTTGAAAATTGTTTTCATATCGTCCCCTCCCTGTCCGTCATTATACTGAGAAATAGCTAAACCATTTTTATTGATAGTATTTGAGTTTCTCTGCAAACGCATGGAAACACGCTGGTATAATAAAACAAAGACGGTAAATATAGGCTAGCCTATATATATATAGTCCGCTTTGTTCCGTTGCTGTCATAATATAACAAACTTTCTTGTGTCTACAGCTGCAGTTTCTCGCTGCAATTACTAATATTGAATATAAACAAAAGACGCAAATTATGCTGTAGTCTGCCAATGTCGAAAAAAATAATACTGTAGTGTGTTAGAGTCAAGGATGTACAAAGTTAGGGAAGTATACAGCTTTAAGGAGGGTGCACTGCTGCCTGGGAAATGTGGGTGGAGTTTAGGGACAAGACGGCCCTTCCTCTGTGTGTATTTAGTCTGTGAATTGAGCTGTGAGAGTAAGAAGTGTCTGTCTAGAGGGCGTAGAGAAGACGAGTTTACGAAAGTTGGCTTGGTTTGTAAGCGTGGTTGTGGCCGACAACAGCCATAATAAATGCACAATTCATGTAAACTGTATCGGAGACTCTTTAATAGTAGCAAATGCTGCAACTGGTGTCAGAAGAAAACTAAATCGTACATTCGGTGAACCGTGGGTCTAA
>NC_057938.1:32901529-32972379 GCF_018555375.3 Anguilla rostrata
ACAGCTACCAGGAGAGGAATTTTGAATCCCAGGTTTTCTCCACCATGTGAGGGACTAGAGATCACCAAGACCCGCACAACACCCCTCAACCCCCAGAGCAATGGATTAGTGGAGCGATTTAACTGCACCCTGGCGGAACAGCTATCCATCCTAACATCCGCCCATCAGCTCGATTGGGATGTGCAATTACCCCTTGTCCTCATGACGTGCCGCTCGGCGGTCCAAGACTCAACTGCATGCACACCGGCCCTCCTCATGTTGGGCAGGGAAATGAGGACCCCTGTGGAGCTGGCCTTCGGACGACCCCCAGATGCACCATCTGCTCCTGCGGGGCCAAGCTACACCTGACAGCTTCAGGATCGCTTGGAAACCGCACATGCATATGCCCGGAGGCAATTGCAGAGCGCGGGGCTACTGCAGAAAAGAAATTCTGACCTCCGCGCCAGGGGGCGACACTTAGCAGCCAGGGTGCTAGTTTGGGTCCACGCTCCGACCTGAAAGAACTGTACTGTACTGTACAGTACTCTGCGGGCAACACGCAGGTAGCAGGGATGGCGAGTTGATATTTCGTTTTTTGTTTCGTTTTTTTCTATCTATTCTATCTGTGTCTGAGGCGCTCTGAAATATGCATTCTCTGCTAAGCTGAGCAATGGATTGGAATATGTGTCTGACGTAGTGTTGCACGGTATACCGAAACTTCAGCAGTTTTTCGGTACTTAAAAAAAAGAAACTGTTCGGTATTAGAATTTTCCGAGATTCGGTAGTTTTGTGTCAAATGTAAAAGCCAGGGAAATGTGTCTCACGCATTACTGATTGAGAGGATGAAAGGTGTAGTTTGTCAGAATCCTCGCTAGATGGCAGTAGCAACTATGGTAGTGCGCTTGTGCAACCTCGTTGATACAGCGCAAGCTTTGACTCAGTTCACTTCAGTAGCCATAGGTGTTCTAATTTGGAAATATTTAATTATAGGAAGATGCTGTATTGTTATTAAAATATGCTGTTTTTAGATCTATTTTAAAGTGAAAGACCTGTTTAAAGATTATTTAGTTTACAATTGTTTAACTTTTTAAATATATTTAATATATATTTCTATTTTTTACTGTTGTAACACTATAGGCCTATGCGTATTAATATGTTGAACAGACTTTATCTTAAAGGCTGTTAATAAACCAGGTTTTTAATAAACCGTGAATTCGAAAATGAGGTCAACCATTGTGGTCGTTTCTGATCTATTAAGGTCATTTCAGTATTGTTAGGTATAGACATAGCTCAGGAGGTAAGACCGATTGTCTCGCAGTCGGAGGGTTGCCGGTTCAAACCCCGCCCTGAGTGTGTCGAAGTGTCCTTGAGCAAGACACCTAACCCCTAATCTGCTCTGGCGAATGAGAGGCATCAATTGTAAAGCGCTTTGGATAAAAGCGCTATATAAATGCAGTCCATTTACCATTTAGAGTATCGAATCAGTATTGTTTAAGTTTCAAGTATCGTTTCAGTATTGAGATACCAAACCTGGTATCGGCATCAAAGTCAAAATTTTGGTATCGTGACAACACTAGTCTGATACCTTTTTTAGTTGCGGTGCGGAAGCGCTGCAGCTCTACATACACCCGGCCTCTAAGTGTCGATTGCCATCTAAGTGTTACGACATAGTAATGGCCTTTACGGCAAGCGGCCAGGACCATCCGTAGCGACACAACTAAGTAATCCGACAGCATCTCTTAGCACAAAATTGGCCATAAGTGATCAATATTTAATACAATCATCATGATATTCAGTAGATATGTTGGGTGAAGGTATATGATCATGAGGACAAAACCATTTTAAAATTACTCCATAGGGGCTCAATAGTGTCGATACTTGGACCCCTCCCAATTCCGCTTGCAGCTTTAATTCACAAACGGTTTGTCCAAGACAATATATGACCACTCAGTCTCAAAGGGACATCTCTACATGTAAAACCAACGGTAAAGTTGTATATTTATTCAATATTTAGTCCCAGATATTGACTGTAGAATGACATGGCATCATATAAAAAAAACTTTTCTTGTTTATTCGTTATTCAGTGAGCAGCGTTTTCACTGCTGTATTGGCATATCTTCGGGCTATTGTCGGGTTTATCTTGTTCCTATGATGGAATATGATTTTTGAGTGGTGAAAGAATATTTTTATGAATGCCAAAATAGACAATGTTGTCCACTATGTCATGGGTGGGGGGGTGTAGTTGTAGATGATACTGCTGGGAGGGGGTGCGTGTTAAATAAATGACCAGATCGACAATGGTGGTGCTGCGAAACTCCGTATTCGGCACAGTTGTTGTGTATCGTCTACTAATGAAACTAAAACAACGCACATGTTCTTTGCCTTACTGCAACAACGGTCCTTGCATTATGCAGCCTGTTCAAGAGGCTCCACGTCACTGCTGCATGAGATGATCACGCGCACCTCAGCCAATCAGAGTGCTGTGCACAAAGTTTAGCTTGAATTGTGTTATTTGAACATGAAGTGAGCATTTCCTGCTTTGTTAAGTGTTTAGAGATATACAGAAACTCAGTAATTTGTTTAGATAGTGTCGGACAAGCAAGGATTAATTAAGAATATGTTTATCTTCTGAATCCAGCGGTTCCAACAACAAATTCCTTGTTAAGATGTTCAGCACTCTGAATACTGAACCAAGTGATATTGCATGCTAGAACCCCTCACTTAACCTACATGTAAAATATATTTTATTTGATTTAATTTAATACTTATGTTTAAAATTAGAATTATCAATTAAATCACCAAATTCATTGATAGGCCAGTCTACAGTGCACTGGTGGAATCAACCAACAAGTCAAAACAAGCTCTATCCCAGGTTTTAAGATTAAATAATTTAATTCAAAAGGAGCAGTCAATTATATTAATTAATTGAAAACATACATTCTTTATTGAATGCAGGCACTCTACTTCTAAATTACACAACAGAAGACATACAGCAAAACATTAAACAACTAACATAGAAATACCAGAAAATAGAGAGAAGAGACGATACAGAGAAAGACAGAGAAACGGATCAGCCAGACCTGCTAAAAGTATTACCATTCCAGTATAAGCGCCACAAGGAAACCAGCTAAAAGCACACAACCAAGGAACCACCACCAAAATAAAAAGAGGAAAACTTCTTCAAGGCTCTGACACTAACGCAACACAACCCTTTTTCCTGTGGCAATCTTAAATACCTTACCCAGCATGGCTTGAGGATGTTTTGCCCTGATTGGGTGATGCTGAGTCAAGGTGTAGGATAGAAGGGAAGGGGGGTCAGACTAATTTATGACAAGGACTGGCCTACCTAAAGATTGAATTTAGACTTACAGAGGACATGGGAAAGGGAAATGTTAGGCATGTAGGGTCTCCGACCCCCAATATGGTATCCTGTGTCATTTGGTTTGTCTCTTTGGAGGGGGTGAGACCCATAGATTGTCTGCCTAGATTAGGGTATCAGTGGATTTTATATTGCCCCAATCACATTTGCTTTGATGCTTGTGACGGGGAGGCCAGGCCACATTCTTATTTACTGTTTCCCTCTCTAAGGCCAAAATCTAAACACTACATATCCTACAATAGCGAGTACTAATATCATTCATGTGTTAGCTTGCCTTTAGCCGCCATTGCAACAGGATACGATGATTTGTCATGCTATCTGCCATGAGCATTAAGAGAATTCAGTTACAATAAGATGGCGGCGCCCGTTAAAGGGTAACTCATGTTTCTGTAGACGGGGTCATTTCTATGTTCCCAGGGTCCTATGTTCCCCAAATTTATATGGCACATAATGGGAAAATGACAAAGGGTCCTATGTTCCCAGGGTCATATGTTCTCCAGCTCTACATGAAATCTTATCTGTGTTCAGTAGATAGAGACAGAGACAGTAAATCAATGATTTTCTGTCTTACTCCAGAAAACGATGTCAGCTAGGTCTATCAGCAAACAAATGGCTTAGCTATGCTCAGAAGTCCTCAATAATAATAATATTTTCCAAGAAATTATGAAAGATTGTTCACAACGTTTCGTCAGGTGCAGCAGAACTTTGGACCCTGGGAACATAGATATGCTCCCCTGTAGACATGTGCTAGTTCGATTTGTCTCTTTAAGATTTGTCTCTAAAGTAATGTGCATTTTAAGCATTATATTGCTTACTATATTTAGCTAGTTTAGATAGGGTTTATTGTGCGGAAGGCATTTACCTTCTACCAAAGGATTTACATGATTTACAGTGTAAGCTATTTAAATGCTGTTATTTAGGTTTTTGATTGATAAAAAAACACACTCTTGCGCTCTCTCTCTCCAATAATAACAATAAATATGTTGTTAATAAATTATACATATCATTTATTTGTTTAATCACAAATAAAAAATATTTCATTAATCACATGTCGATTTCCTGCACCTGTCTTGCACGTCCACAGACGTCCAAAAAATCTCCTAGCCAGATGTTCAAATATTGAACTGCACGTCTACTTCGAAGAGGGGTTGTAGTCAGACATCCAGATACTGAACCTGATTTACACGTCGTGCAGACATACAGATATGGTCCTGGACCGACCGATGCAATAGACATGATCTGCACGTCTGGCAGACGTCTCATGTTTGCTGGGAAATAGCAAACCTTCCAGTCTTAACAGCTAGTCTGTTTGTGGCCTAGTGGTCAAAGTTACAGTCTATGGACTACAAAGTTGCTGGTTCAAGCCCAGCCAGGAACAAGTTTCTTTAATCTGGGTTTTTCCTCACTAATAATTGTCTATTACTTCTCAATTATTGCTTTTGCACCACATCTACCCGGCATTCACGAACGTATACACTGCATTATGACGTACTATCTACACGTTCAGTTAACCGGCTACAATATTGCAAAGCCATATGGACTCAACAGTAGCTCTTCTATTATCACCAAAGAAATTTCCAAGTTTAAACAGCTAGTCTGTGCGTGGCCTAGTGGTCAATGTTATAGTCTATGGACCATGAAGTTGCTGGTTTAAACCCCGCCAGGAACAAGTTTCTTTAACCTGGTGTTTTCCACACTAATAATTGTCAATTACTTCTCAATTATTATATTACATTACAGGCATTTAGCAGACGCTCTTATCCAGAGCGACGTACAACAAGTGCATCAGTTCAAAGTGCAGAGGTGCAGAAAAAGTGGTATGCAGGGTTAACAGTTTAAATAATTGCTTGCAGAACAAAAACAAAGAAATAGTATAAACTAAGATCAATGATATCAATTAAACAGGAGTAACAAAGAAAAATTTCCTGTACCCTATATATAAAAATTTGTATACACTAGACTTAATAATAATTGAGTGGCACATATTTAGAACTTTTTTTGTAATAAAAAAAAGTTTATATTTATGGCTGCACGCCATAATGTGTATTCCAAATTTGCTGTATAGTCTGTTCAAATGGGTTAAAAAATATATATTTTTTAAAAATAATTAAGCAATCTGAACATGTGGTAATCTGTATTTTTTACATCGTTTTTAGTTTGTAATTACGTACTTTGCACTGTACTTGCATCAACTTTCGCTACGGGCTAACACGTCAACAAAATACCTAGCCTAAACTAAATTGGGGTCGGTTTTCAAAATGCTTGGTCTGATTGAAACGGTAGCTCTGCTTGGAATATCTGGGCCATGCAAAGATGAGTTGAGGCTTTGTTGAATTAAAAAAAAATCATTCTTGTTGTAGCGTCGGTCATTTCCTCCTACTTTCAGGTCTGTGTGCAAAACATCAACATCTTTTGCATCACATCTACCCGGCTTTCACCGAACATTATGCATTATGACGTACCATGACGTTCAGTTTACCGGCTACAATATTGCAAAGCCATATTGACTCAAAGGGAGCTCTTCTATTATCACCCAAGAAATGTCCAAGCTATATTTCAATAGCTATAGATTCAAACAGAGCTCAGCAGTGCTTACTGGCCTGTGTTCTTTAAAACCACGGACAGGTTTGACTATGACATTTCACGCATTGAATAGTTATGTTGTGGTATTTCACACATGGAATAGTTATGTACTGCCAAAGTTACACACTAGAAAGCCAGAGGTTGAAGGATCGAATCCCACCTCGCCCTCAGGTAGATATTTTCATATTTTACATTAATGTTTTCTTACACTTATATTTGCTTTAGCAAAAGTCACTCACGGCCAGCCATATGCATTTCATGTCGGCAAATGTATTGATTTTCTTAAAGTTACACAAGCTGACCACTGTGCCTTTTCTACTAACTATATTTCTTCACTTGGCTACTGTAGAAAACATTCTTATCAGCAAACGCCACATTTCAATTCAATCAATCAATTTTTATTTGTATAGCGCTTTTAACAAAGGAGCTTTGTCACAAAGCAGCTTTACAGAGAACCGGCCCCCAAAGAGTAAGCCTAGGGCAACAGTGGCAAGGAAAAACTTCCTGACTGATAGCAGGAAGAAACCTTGAGCAGAACCGGACTCAGAGGGGGAACCCATCTGCTGTGGGCAGGCACCAGTTTGTTATGGAAAATCAACAGTGGCAGGAGGTGGGGTGCCCAGCTGGTCTAGCTGGTCTAGGGCTGGAGCTCTGGACCAGTGGGGGGTGCTCAGCAAACTTGAGCTAGAGCTCCGGGCAGGTGCCCAGAGCCGAGGAAAACGAGAAAAAAAAACATTGTTAGGGGGTTCAAATGGTAGATTAGCAAGCAGAGCAGAAGAGACAGAGGTCCCTCCGTGCGATAAGGAAAACCCCGGCAGAAAAAGGCTATGGCAGTATAGCTAAGGGAAACAGAGGCAGGGGCCAACCATGAGGACAGGCTTGAGACAGTCATCGCCAGACCATGACCGGTTCAGCTTAACACAGCACTACCAATGATGATCCAGTGACAGCACTAACCGCTCAGTCCATCAGAGACTCTATAGCTATGCCCACCACCCACTCCTGCTCCTCAAATATAGGAGAGACTAAAGAGATACGTTTTGAGCCTAGCTTTAAATAAGGTGATAGTGTCTGCGCCCCGAACATGGGCAGGCAACTTGTTCCACAGGAGGGGAGCACGAAAGGAGAAGGCTCTACCACCTATGGTACTTTTAGCTATTCTTGGAATAACAAGCAGCCCTGCACCCTGCGAACGGAGCGTTCGTGAGGGAATATAAGAAAGAAGTAAATCATTTAAGTACAAAGGGGCAAGCCCATATAAGGCTTTAAAGGTAAGAAGTAGTATCTTATTGTCTATTCGGGATTTAACTGGCAACCAGTGAAGCGATGCTAACACTGGGCTGATGTGCTCGAATCTCCTTGTTCTAGTGAGAATACGAGCTGCTGCATTTTGAATTAGCTGGAGCCCTTTCAGAGAGGAATTTGCACATCCAGACAAAAGAGCATTGCAGTAATTTAATCTTGAAGTAACAAAAGCATGAACTAGCTTTTCTGCATCATGTAAGGACAGTATTTTCCGAAATTTTAAGATATTTCTCAAGTGATAAAAAGCAACCCTAGAGATGTTTTTAATATGTATATCAAATGCAAGATCTGGATCAAAGGTAACACCAAGATCTTTGATTACAGCACTTCAAGTAATGGAGATTCCATCAATGTTAAGCATATAGTCAGATAGTTTGCATCTCAGGGACTTGGGCCCAACTACCATTATCTTGGTCTTATTGGAGTTTAGCAAGATAAATTTTTGGGTCATCCATTCCTTTATGTCTATAAAACAGGCTTTGATCTTTGACAGCTGGACAACTTCATCAGGTTTAACTGATAGATACAACTACATTTCTACAGTCATGTTACCTCGCCCTGTTCTCTATCTACCCACATACAAACAATTATTAAGTATGCACTGTCTGCAACTCCCCATTAAAACATTACATTTAAAATCATGACATTTAAAATCATAACTACTAGTACTGAACATAAGAAAAGTACATCAGTGCAATAGATTTCCTATGCATTCCTACACATTTCACACGTTACTTCACCCACCACTTTAACAAATGATTTTTTATACCGTCTGTTATATATACCGTTCAATAAGGAAACGCATCTCGATCACGGTCATATAACGAATGCCGATGACATCGGTGGTTGCGTAGCCTAGGCGCAGCCTAATTAAGGTAAATTAATGTCACCTGGGGGGCTCCTCAGAGGTACTTGATAAAACCGAGAGATGGCTTGGAGTTCTGATCTTGGTGCTCCTGTCCTGTGTTTTTTTTTGGCGGCGTGTCGTTCCGTTTGAACGATGGCTCAGTGATAAGTGTTTGTGATTCCCTCTCTTGCTCTCCCTTTTAGAATGTGTTCTTAATTGTTTATATTCAGGTTTTTATTATTGTCTGCGCTCCGTCTATATTGTGTTCTCCCCGGTTGGCCTTAGTCAACTCACGTGTGCAGTGTATTCGTTTGGTGTATTTATACCAGCAGATTATTATTGTAGTGCTGTCATCCTCACTTGTGTACTTATATTGCAACTATTTATGATTGCAGTGCCATAATCCTCACTTGTGTATCTGTAGTGCAATCTCACTTGTGTGCGTGCCCAGACGTAATGTTACTGGGGAAATACCAATCCACTATATCCCGTGACTAGCTCTTTTTAATAGTAGCCTAAATAAAATATATTCTTTGCCATACGTTTTCCTTCAGTCATTGTTTTTCCCCCTCCGGACCTTACCGGATAAACAAAGGTGGTGGCAGCAAAGGTTACCCGTTATATGTTGTAAATCAGAGGTCCGCTACAGTCACTTCATTTACTTCGCACTATAATCTGTGATCATGTCAAACTTCACCTACATGCCCATTCTGCTAAAAAAATTTTGTTTCAACAACTCAATTTTATCATTTCTCTCGTACTATTGTTATTTTATCATATGCAAAGATTGATGGGACACATGCGTCTGCTCCTATTCTCCACTATCAAGTGCTTCGGTTCTACTACTTCCAATTCCAAGGCGAAGAGGACTCCTACCTGCAGATAAGCCTATCAAAATGCCTTATAAACCTTACAAACACTAAAAGTGCATCTCGACGAAATAACAGGAGCAGGACAAAAGAGTACACAAGTTACGACCTCGGGAGCTCTAATTCTACGAGCTTGCTGATAATTTTGTCAATCAAGGCTCGTAGGGTGGCCGTGAAATCAGTGAGTACATACACTGGGCATATTTCAGCTGCGTTTCCCATGTGTTTATACTTACGCCACCGCACGCTTTGTCACAGCCATTGTTTTACATATATAGCAAAGCGAAAGTGCTCAACGGTACACGTTCATCAGACTGTACAAATTCACACAAGGACAGCCATAATCCACAACCGTTTCTTAAACGGTTACTTTGCATTTTTACACCCAGCTCCACTCTGCTGTTCATCATGAATCATGTCCTCAACTTTGTATCAGATTTGTATTATGGGCCTCAGGTAGGGTATAAAAGGTGTATACAGTCAATACTTGTGGGCCCCAGTTCTGCCAGTTCTGCTCTTCCTGTGTTTGTTTAATCTGCATTCTTTTGGTCTTAATAAATAAGTGTGATCTGCTTGGCTTGTCTCTTGCTGAAATTGGTGCAGTATTTATTCTCCTTGAAAAATCAATACCATTGGGCTCAGAGTAGCCTCTCTTGCTCTCCTCTTCCGATTCACTGACCATATCTATATCAGTTAGGTGAAGATACACCTTAGTCATGCTGAGATTTTTTCCAAATTTAAAGGAAAACAACAATAATGCCTCATTGGGTGTTTCATTTTCTCGTGCTAACACTGTAGCTCAGGGGTTCTCAACATTTTTTCCACCAGCGCCCCACCCCAAGGCTCAGGTTTGGCTGTACATCGCCACCACCCCCACCCACCCACCCATATTGAATGGAGACGTGAGGTGGTTATATTGATTTTTGTGTTTTAATTTATAACATATATATCAAACTTACAGGTCAAGCATATCGTTTGAACTGGATTAAACTGAATAATTGAATAATTTATGATGCGCACGCGTAACCAACCAATGAGCAGTCGTGTCATATTTTGCACATACACGTGGCCTTTAAATCCAATGTTTTTCGCCTGGCAATAATCATTAAGTGCCTGGAATATTGTTTCCCCCTTGCCATCAGTTTCCAGGTACTTTTCAAACAGAATCTCCTCCCATGCTTCGCCAGAAAAGGCGAACCAAACATAGGCCATTAGAAAGGCATTGCTGTCCGCAATAGTTCTCTATAGAACTGCAAACTGTTTTTCACAACTGCTCTTCAGTGTCAAAAGCCATTTCATCTGTTCTTGATCGCTTCTTTGATTACTGAAAGGACCAACTTTTCCCCTATGTTGAATGGGGGCCCACACTTCATGTTGTACGATGCTTCTAGACCACTGGCATTTTTAGTCAATTTTTAGGAGAAGAGATCGCTGATTTTTCCCTGTTTGATGAACCTCTCCTTCAGGGCTCTGCAAAAGTATAAGTCTTTACTCGCCTTTTCTGGGTGAATTTTTATTACGTGCTCTTTTAGGCGAGAGGGTTGCATCACCTCATTTGAAAAAACCTGCCCTCAGAATAAGCATAGAGGTAGCTGTGGGTTGGACGGAGACAGAAGAAACCCGAACTGTAAGTACTCGATACAACACTGACTGCACTTTTTCTTTTGAACTTTTTTGTTTACTTCTGTATGTGATTGTTATTCAATAAAAACTTTATTGTTTGATACCCGTGTGCAATTAGTGATTGAATTCATTTATTCCAAGCCCACAAGCCCACAAGTAGCTGGAATGTCTGCCAATGAAGCTCAAAATTTTCAATTTGCTTAAATCTGATTGTTAGATTGACTCACAGAAACTCCAGTAACGCTCCCCTCCATCCCACGAATGCCCACTGTAGCTAAATGTGTAAACCTGTGATATGTGTTATGTGTTATGCCCCAACTTGGGCTGCACGCAGACCCCTATGCGGACGTCCGCACGCAGCCCAAAATTTGTGACCCCACAGACTGTACGCATTCATAAAAATATTCTTTCACCACTCAAAAATCGTATTCCGTCATAGCAACAAGATAAACCCGACAATAGCCCTAAGATATGCCAATACAGCTGTGAAAATGCTGCTCACTGAATAATGAAATAAACGAGAAAAAGTTTTAAAAAATGATACCATGTCATTCTGCAATATCTGGGATTAAATATTAAATAAATACATAACATTACCATTGGCTTTACACGTAGAGATGTCCCTTTTGAGACTGAGTGGTCATATATTGTCTTGGACAATCCGTTTGTGAAATATACACGCATTTGTGATGTCTGGGTACCCTCCAAAATAGCTGTGCGTAATACCACGTGTGTCGTTTACGGCGTTGTCGCCCTTTTTAGTACAGTCTGGCTTTATTGACAAATCATTTATTCAGCAGGTGAGAGTATAAGCTTTCTAACGATGTATAACGTCTAATTTTGCTTTTGGAATAACGTTTTATAGGTCAGCGTAACTGAAAATTTTCTTATCATCACATTCACTTACGCATTCACTCTGTGGTAGCAGTAAAAGACACTGCACCTAACGAAACGTTGTTAATGATTTTTCGTAATTTCTTGGAAAATACTATTATTACTAAGGACTTCTGGGCATAGCTAAGCCATATATTTGCTGATAAACCTATCTGACATCGTTTTCTGGAGCAAAACAGAAGCGGATTGAACTGTATCGTTGATTTACTGGCTCTGTCTCCATATACTGAACACAGATAAAATGTCATCATTGCTGTGTAAGTATTACTCCTCAAAATATTTCAGTTATACACATTATTTTTGAAATTTTGAAATTGAGTGTCTTTAAGTAGGTTAGTGGTATTATATAATGTGGATTTTTTCACACTGTAATGTAAGCGTTAGTTAGTAGTGTAATAGTTTTTGTGATGCATGCAACAGTGATGGTCAGTGGAGGATACGCTGAAAAGAAAAACCAAAAACAGACCAAAATACACAGAATCCTCGTCCATATCGTCAGCCAACGAAACATAACAAAAACAAAACAGAATGGAAAGCAACGACAACAACTGGCGCATATTTATACACAATGGAACGCCGTCGCTGATTCACCGTGTCACTTGCTGTCGTCACTAGTTTTTCTTAGACACTTCCTAGTCCTGGTTTTAGCAGCCCGACAGATGGAAACAGAAACGGTAACCGTTCCCACGAGTCCTGAGCAGCACGGAGCGGCCCTGGTAACAGTTCGGCCCTACGGTGGAAAAGCACCTTTACAGTGTTTTGAGGCTAGAAGCATTTCTAGCTCCTGCACAACCTCACCCTCCCACTTCCCTTCTGACAACCCAACAGAATCCTTGAGTGAATCTCCCAGTCACCAAGCTCAAAAAATGGAAACAACAGAATGGGACATTTTATTTGTATAGTGATACACAAGAAGGGCATTCTGTTCTGCAGCTGTACATTCTGCTGTAATTGCTGCCAAAGGCCTATTTACAAAATACTGATTATAGGGTGGGGGGAACTGTGAACAGTTTTGTGAATGAGAAATGTTATTCTCTGAAGGCATCTTATGTATGTCTGTAGACCAAATTAAAATGAACTGAAATGTATTCACATTCCCCTCATCCCGATAAAAACATTTTAGACAATTTGATTCATTTAAAACAAAATAGTATGAATGCTGATTTACTGCTGATTAAATACATGTCTGGTCGAATGCCTCATATACATGCAGGCAGTTTTGTAATAATATTTGCCTCTGATTGAAGACAAGTCTCAAATCCTTGTATGAAGAAGTTTTTCTATGGCCAGTGCAGACAAGGAGTGTGCAAAGCATACATACTATATTATAATATATTATATTACACAATCAGATTTGGAACCTTGACTAAATCTACAGGCAAAAGAAGTCCTCCTGAAATGTAACTGCTCGTTGTCTTGTGGTTTTTCTAAGATAGGGAACACAGGCTAATTGAAAGGGAGAGAGAAAGAATCATGTTTGTCACATGAAAACTTTTCAAAGTAACAAAGTAAGAATATGCTAATCATGGTATAATCAGTTGCAGTAATACTAGCCAAACTGGAAAATGACAAATAAATGCATGGATCCAAATAAAATCAACTTAAAGTTATGTACATTTTAAGATATCTAGAAATGTCATCTACATTGAATGTACAAATTAAGCCCTTCACAAAAGATATGGCAGGCTTCAAGACAACACAGATATTATCCAGTTTGCAGTGTGATTTATAAAATAAGCATGGTGTGCTCTGTCACATACAATTTGAGTCTGGTGTCCTAAACCTTGTGTCCAAACCTACCTTCCAGAGTTCTTGTTCATTAGTTAACAGATTGGGGTCCAATGAGCTGATGAGAGAAAAAATTTGAGTCTGTCCCCATTCTGATGGCCATGGCCTCTTCTTCAAGCTGAGGGAAAGGGGAATAGGTATGAGGTCCTGCAGAACTGATCTTAACCACTCTTATACACCTACCCAAAGGGCGCTAAATGATGCTAAATGTTCATCTCAAATAATATGTACATACATGTATGTGTATATACACAATTCAGACATGTATCCAGGTGTGTGCTTGTGTCGATGGTTTATATAAGGTGTGAAGAAAAACGTTGAAAACAAACCGTATTCCAACAGTAATGGATTCTGATGTTTCCAGAATGCTGCGGGATGCTTTCTACTGGCATGGATTAGCTGTACACATATACTTATAAGGCAAGGCCAATGCCTATGATGACAATGTTACCTTTGACTTATCAAAATCTTGATGTGTGTTTGGAAAGATGTGTAAAGGAAAATTCAGAAAATGCTTCTATTTAGTTACAGAAGATGTTTCTGTTTCTTTATGCATTTTAAGTAGTTACAGACCTGATGTCAAAAAATCTTTAGCAATGCAGTTATTGCATTATTATAATTTGATTAAAAAAACCCAGTCTCAATTAGTAAAACCAATAGAGATAACAAGAAATAAAGAAATAGTAAGGCAGTTCCCTTCCCCAAAGGAGGGTTGAAACTGACACCCCAGGTTGATGATTATGGTATTTTATAAACCAATAACTGTCCGCAACAAGTCAAACAACTATTAACACTTCAGTGATGGTACTGATATTGCTAAAATCCCCCTCTGATACTTAAACAATCAATCTGCTCTTTGTATACAGCAGTCAGGGCCCTCAAGGCCCTCGGAGAAGGCCAAAGGGGCGATATAGCTCAGGAGGTAAGACCGATTGTCTGGCAGTCGGAGGGTTGTCGGTTCAAAACCCACCCTGGGCATGTCGAAGTGTCCTTGAGCAAGACACCTAACCCCTAACCTCTAACTGCTCTGGCGAATGAGAGGCATCAATTGTAAAGTGCTTTGGATAAAAGCGCTATATAAATGCAGTCCATTTACCAAAGATATTTTTAAATCTACTTTTAAAGAAGTGTATTAATTCCAATTTCATTCATTAATTATATTTTGTATTGATTTATATTTGAAAAACATGAAAACAGAAATGTTTCTAATACAAAATTAATATTCCCACCCTGCTCAGTTTGTGTTGGAAACAAATGGTTAATAAGGAAGAGAAAAAAATTCCCCGCAGTGTTCCTATAAGGATTTTGCCTTGGCAGTTGCTGGGTAGACAAATCATCAATAATAAATACGACATTGAGAAACTGAGCAAAATCAGACATGTTATACATCGTTAGAAAGCTTATACTCTCACCTACTGAATAAATGAATTGTCAAGCAAGCCAAATTGGTCTAAAAAGGGTGACATCGCAGTTAACAACAGGTGTGGAATTACCTAATTTTATTATGAGAGTGAGAAATGCGACCCTGTAAGAAACGGTAAGTTGATGAGATGTATTCAGCATGCTACCGTTTTCTCAGTATACTTTCAAAGCAGTGGCTGTGAGAAAGGTGCGTGCTAAGCGTAAAATGCGATCAGAAACGTGATGGCAGTGAAATATGGCCATTGTATGCTCACGGTATTGACTCCAAAGATTGACTGACAAGATAAGTAATTATAACTCCCTAGGTCGCAACTTGTTGCCTTGTGTGAATGATAGTATCCTGCTCCGTTGTCTGTTATTTCGTGGAGATGCACTTTTAGTGTTTGTGAGGTTTATAAGGCATTTTGATAGGCTTATCTGCAGGTAGGAATCCTCTTCGCTGTTTTGCTAAACTAGAACTGGAAAACATGATAGTGGAGAATAGGAGCAGACGCATATGTCCCAGCAGGCTTTGCATTATGAGAAAATAACAACAGTGTGAGAGAAATTATGATTAAATTATGAAATTGCGTAGTTGAAACAGTATGTTTTTAGCAGAATGGGCATGTAGGTGAAGGTTGACATGATCAGGGAGTATAGTGCGAAGTAAATGGAGTAACCGTGAGCGAGCTTATATTCCTTATCGAACAGAATATATAACAGTCGCTCTAAAGAGTTAGCCATTGAAGTGGAGGGTTAAGTAACGTGTGAAATCTATTGCACTGCTGTGTTTTTTCATGTTCAGTACTAATAGTTATAATTATGAGTGAGTCATGATTTTAAATGTAATGTTTTAATGGGGAGTTGCAGAACGTACATACGTAGTAATTGTTTGTATGTGGCTAGATAGAGAACAGGGCGAGGTAACATGAATGTAGAAACGTGGCGTTTGCTGATAAGAAGGTTTTGTACAGTAGCCAATTGAAGAAATGTAGTTAGTAGAAATGGCACAGCGGTGAACTGGTGTAACTTTTTAATAAAAGGAATACATCTGCCGTCATGAAATGCATATGGGTGGCCATGAGTGAGTTTTGGTAAAGCAAATATAAGCGTAAGAGAACGTTAGTGTAAAAGAGGAAATTATCTGCCTGAGGACGAGGCGGGATTCAATCATTCAACCGGAGGTTTACCAGTCTGTCACTTTGTTAGGACAGCACCATGACATAGCTATGCAATGCGTGAAATATCATTAGCAAACCTGTCCGTGGTTTTAAAGAAGAACACAGGCCAGTAAGCACAGAATAGCTCCCGTTGAATCCATATGGCTTTGCAATATTGTAGCCGGTTAACAATTGAACGTGCAGACGGTACGTCATAATGCAGCGTATACGTTCGGTGAACGGCTGGTAGATATGGTGCAAAAGCAATAATTGAGAAGTAGTAGACAATTATTAGTGAGGGTAAAAGCAGGTTAAAGAAACGCGTTCCTAGCTGGGCTTGAACCTAGGACCCTGTGTTCCCAAGACTGTAACCTTACCTACTAGGCCACAGGCGGACTAGCTGTTTGTATTGAAAATGTTTCAGAGTAAAAAGGTATGGGTATTTTGCGTGTGTATGCAAGTTTTTCATTGGGTTGTGTAGGTGAGTATTTGGCGGGTGTCGGTAAAATGTCCAATGGGGAGACATGTTATTAGTGGGATAGGCAGCAGGAAAAATAAGAATGAGAAGAAGAAGAAGAAGAAGAAAGAGAAGAAAAAGAAGGAGAAAACACAAAATCCCCTTAGTTTGGGGCTTTATTGTGTGGACATGTGAAGTTGTTTATGAAATCTGTCTGTTGAAATGGGGTCAGAATGTACAGAATTTTATGTTTTTAAGGGCTGAGTGTCTGTGGCTGTTGTGGTTATTTCTGTGGGGAACCCTGAAAAGTGCCAAACTCTCGGTGCTGTATAGGTATGGGGCATGCCCCCGCCAAGGCGTAACTTGGCGGGATGGCATACCTGCCATCCCAATTCAGACATTGGCAGACTACAGCATAAATTGCGTCTTTTGTTTATATTCAATATTAGTAATTGCAGCGAGAAACTGCAGCTGTAGACACAAGACAGTTTATGTTATGGTAGCAACGGAAGAAAGCGGACTATATATGTATTACCGTCATTTATATTACCGTCGTTTTATTATACCAGCGTGTTTTCGCGCGTTTGCACAGAAACTCAAATACTATCAATAAAATGGTTTAGCTATTTCTCAGCATAATGACAGATTCAAAGACTAAACAAACTCACGCGATACTGTCTTCAAATGGATCCATGCTCAAGAAAAGTAATTATTCATCCTCTCAAAAAGCTTTTGCTAACAAACTTTTAGTAGCCTAGTATGCACTCTGGCTGGCACTGTCTTCCATTGCTTCTCCGACGTTCAGACCATCCCCTCACTGATAAAAACTAGACTCTACGGTGTCGGATTACTTGCGTCGCCATGGATGTCGTCTAGCCGCTTGCCGTAAAGAAGTTTACTAGATGTCGTAACACTTTAGATGTGGAGCTACAGCTCTTCAGCACCCCAACTAATAAAAAAGTCCAAATGGCAGGCAAAGAATATGGCGGACATAGGTGGTCCCAATAGCAAAGTTGTAGAGCACTTTCGGATGCATCGGTCGATGACGTTTTGTGTTGATATGACTTACGGTGTGGGAGTTATGACCTTTTAAACATGACCCTTTGTTATAGCGCCACCATCTGGCCTACATGAGTGATTTGCAGTGCCTGAGTAGTGGGGGGCCATAGGAACCCACCTACCAAATTTGGTTGGTCTACAACTTATGGTTGCTGAGCCTCAGACATTTTAGCGGAGAAAACTTCCACACCCCGTCTAAAAAGTCAAAATGGCGGGCAAACAATATGGCGGACATAGGTGGTCCCAATGGCAAAGTTGTAGAGCACGTTCAGATGCATAGGTCGATTAAGTTTTGTGTTGATCTAACTTATGGTGTGGGAGTTATGGTCTTTTACGCATGACCTTTTGTTATAGCGCCACCATCTGGCCAAAATAAGTGGTTTTTAGTGCCTGAGTAGTGGGGGGCCATAGGAACCCACCTGCCAAATTTGGTTGCTTTAGGACTTATGGTTTCTGAGCCTCAGAGACTTTTAGCGGGGGGGAAAAAAAAAAAATAATAATAATAATCCGAACAGATACAATAGGGCTCCACCAGCTTCGCTGCTTGGACACCTAATAATAATCCTAACAGATACAATAGGGCTCCACCAGCTTCGCTGCTTGGATCCCTAATAATAATAATCCTAACAGATACAATAGGGTTCCACCAGCTTCGCTGCTTGGACCCCTAATAATAATCCTAACAAATAAAATAGGGTTCCACCAGCTTCGCTGCTTGGACCCCTAATAATCCTAACAGATACAATAGGGTTCCACCAGCTTCGCTGCTTGGACACCTAATAATAATCCTAACAAATACAATAGGGTTCCACCAGCTTCGCTGCTTGGACCCCTAATAATCCTAACAAATACAATAGGGTTCCACCAGCTTCGCTGCTTGGACCCCTAATAATCCTAACAGATACAATTGGGTTCGACCAGCTTCGCTGCTTGGACCCCTAATAATAATCATAACAGATGCAATAGGGTTCCACCAGCTTCGCTGCTTGGACCCCTAATAATAATAATAATAATACATTTTATTCATGCTGTACTTTTCAACATCCATAGGTCATATGTGTAGCACAATTTTTAAGTGTACCGCAGCTCACTTGCAGATTATTTTCACCATAAATTATTTGTATTTCACACTTTCATGTGACACTTAGTGCTCTATTTTCCAGAATCAATGTCACACAAAACATGGGCTCAGTCAATGGCACGGCACATGGGTGCACTGGGTATGGCTAGTGAATGTTGGCATTTTCAAACCAGAGGTGAGGAAGGCACAGCACAAAATGTGGGGTGCACCTGGAAACAGGGCTGCGTTATACGAAATATATTACCAGTAGGAGTGGTGCAGCTGGATTTGTTAAGAGCTAAGCAAACAACCTATTTTCATTCCCTTTAAGAGCCGTGCACATTGCACAGGGTGTACTGCCAATTTCAGTACTCTACAGCTGCAATGGAAGGCAAGGATATTGATTTAGTGATCAGACGTTTCTCACAAGACGTTCTTTGGTGGGAGTTGGCCTGTAATTTAAAAAAAATTGAGCCAGAATGAATCTCATTTAAAGAATTTGTTCGCATTTGTTTGAATTTTCATCAATCAGAATGAAAACATTGCCTAAACATATATTGTGGGGCTGTTTTAATGTCTCATTAAACCTGTAGCTAAATAGCTTATATGGGCTATTCATTAACTAAGTAATAATGACAAGAGTATCTTGAAGTTTTATTAAACAAAATAAAACCAGGGAAGACTATATAAAGCCTGTGATCCCGTTCACAGCCGTAAAATGACTTTGTGTTGCTCAGATGAAAGAAAAATTATAACACAGGAGTCCATCATTAATTCATGACAATGGCATGGATTAACCATGGCTTAAAGTTATTCAACACTTAATGTTAGATAGATAAAAGTGGATTATTTATTTATTTATTTTTCTTCTCTGGTTTATGCTGCTAGTTGTCCGGAGACACCTGCATGTTTTTATATTGTGGTCTTGGTGCCTCCTTCTGGGCAGCGCGATGGGCTGCACCTGAACCAGAGGGGTACTGCTGTACTGGGCCAGTTTATGCTTAAGGTAGCACAGGATTATTTAAACTAGGGACTTAGTTGGCAGGGAGGTCTAGAGGGTGAAAAGGGAAGGGAAGTGCAGAGTGCTAGGATGGAAGCTGTCAGGGTTTCCTATAATAGTGTGAACACTAATGAAGTCTATTTAAAGCAAAGTTGCAGTATTTGTGGCTTGGGATGGCGGGGGGTGAGGGAACAGGAGAGGATATTTAGAAGTAATAATCTGAAATGTCTTTGTTTAAATGCTAGAAGCATTTTTGGAACATGAGGCTGCTATGAATAGTGGGGACTTTGACATAGTTGAGATTACAGAGACATGGCATGGGGAAAAAAGTAAGGAGGAGGTTGTAGATTAATATAATATAAAAGGGTGCAAACTCATTAGGAAGGATAGATCCAGTAAGATGTGGGGGTGTAGTTCTCTATGTAAAAGAAAATTTTAATGTGCAGAAAATTCCAGAAATTGACCAGTTCATGCCTAGTGAAGATATTTGGATAAAGCTCATTGGGGGACATGAAAAGGGCCTTACGGTAGGAGTGTGTTACCGGCTGCCAGCTTCAGACAGTAGTGTGAATTAAACACTATTTGGAAAAATAAAAAATAAAGCTTGTCAGTAATTGTGAGACTATTATTATGGGTGACTTCAATTACCCTGCTATTAATTGGGAAATAATGACAGGACAAGGAAAAAGTGAGAAAGAATTTTTAGATGTTATAAATTACCTTTTTTGGCATAGCATGTCAATCAGCCGATAGAGGGAAATCAATACTGGACCTGGGGCTATGTAATGATCTGGACAGAATTTGTAGCATAGAGGTAATTGAGCCATTTGGGACTATCGATCATTCTGCAATTAGATTTGATGTATTATGGCAAATTAACATTGACTTTATGGCCAGATTTCTAAATTCTAGAGGAGCCAATTTCAACAAGAAGCAAGAAAATTGAAGTAATATTGACCAGGTGAAACTTGTTAACTGCAAGTCTATGAATGAAAAGTGTAGAAGGTTGAAAAAGGTTATTTTTGAAGTGTAATGCTAATTTATTTAAAAGGGAGGGAAACGTAAGTTTGAAGAAGCACACTCCCCAATGAATGAACAAAGCCAAACAAGAGAGTTTGATGGAAAAAACTGTATATGATATACAAAAATGACAGCACTGAGAGTAATAAGGCTGAATAATGTAATATGCGTGCTAAGATTAAAAAAGAACTACGGGAAGCCAAGAGGCTCTTTGAAAGGGAAATCGCCCAAAATGCAAAAAGTAATCCTAAACGTTTCTTTCAATACTATAGTAGGAAAAGGAAAGTCAAAGAGGATATCAGGTGCATCAGGAATGAAGAAGGAGCATTGTTTTCTAAGAATAAAATGTTGCTGATGCCTTAAATAGTTATTTTGTTCAGAGTTTTGGAGAAGATGTTACTAAAAGACCGGAAGCCATATTCAGTATTCAGGATGTCTTATCAAATATTGAAATAGAGGATAAAAATTTACTGGATGAATGACTTAAACTAAAGACAAATAAAGCAGCAGGCCCTGATGGCATATACCCAAGAGTACTCAAAGAGTTATCGGAGATCATTTTTAAACCACTGGCAGGTATTTTTAGACCGTCCCTAGAAACTAAAGAAATACCTGAGGAAGCAAGGTAATATTACATGACATTACAGGCATTTAGCAGACACTCTTATCCAGAGTGACTTACATTGTATCCAATTATACGGCCAGATATATACTGGAGCAATGCAGATAAAGTACCTTGCTCAAGTGTACAACGGCAGTGTCCTACCTACCAGGGAATCGAACCTGCGACCTTTAGGTTACAAGACCAACTCCTTAGCCATTATACTACACTGCCACCCTATGATATAATACCAATATATACGAAAGGGGACTGTACTGATCTGTACTGTCTCTCCACAACCCCTTCCAAGTTCCCCCAGAGCCCCTGGTCTCAGTAGTTGCAGTGCCGGACACCCAGAGGGCTCCTCAGACGCCTGGGCGGGAGTGCTGGCATTGTGGGCAGCCCAACCATTTCCGCAGGAACTGTCCTCTGATGGAAGTGAGGCAAGTGGTGTGGGTCGCTGGCCCGCCAGCCCTCTCCCCTAGTCAGGAGGGGATTTACAGGATACCGGAAAGGATTCAAGGGGGTACATGCCAGGCTTTGCTTTTTTCGGGGTGTAAACAAACCATGATTCACCAAAGCATGGTTCGGCTCAAGACATTGGTGGAAGCATTGTGGGTGTCAATAAGACGTGTGCATGGGGATATTCACAATTACCCAGTGGTGCCAGTGGAAATTCGACACGGGGGAAAAAGCATAGAGTAAAGGCCGTGATTAGCTCCCGCCTGTCGCATCCCATTTTATTGGGTATTGATTGGCCGGGGTTTAATAATATGATGAAAGGGTACATGGGGAAGCGATCAAGACTGATAGAAATCTGAAAGCTATGTGATGTGTTCAGTGGTGACGCAAGGTTGTCCGACGCTGCTGAGGAAGAGGCGGGGTCAGGAGAACCTCGCAAGAGCTTTCCTGACTTCAGGCATACATCTCCAGGAGGACTTTCTGCTCAAGCAATCTCAGGATGATACTTTACACTTTGCCTTTGACCAAGTGATAGCTATTGATGGTCACCGGGCACGCCCTGGCACCGCTCTAGTTCACCCTTATTTTTCTATTATTAAAGATAGGCTATACCGAGTGAGTTGTGACACTCAAACCAGAAAGAAAAACACCCAGTTGTTGGTACCGAAGAGCCATCGGGAAATGCGATGGCTGGTCACCTGAGTAGGCTAATGGCCTGCTTCTAATGGCCAGGCATTCTGGGCGAAGTGCAGAGGTGGTGTGCATCTTGTCCCGATTATCAGTTAGTAAATCCTGTGGCTACAACAAAAGCAACGTTGCGAACATTACCATTAATGGAGGTCCCATTTGAACGGTTGGGGATAGACCTCATCGGGCCATTAGACCAAAGAGCACGTGGGCATCGCCTTGTGTTAGTTTTAGTAGACTACGCAATGCGATAACTGGAAGCAGTGCCGCTGTGTAGTACTGTTTCCAATAAATCCACAAATAAATGCAGCTGATGCACAAATCAATGTAGCCGATCCACAAATAAATGTAGCCGGTTCACATTTGTGCATTTCCTGTCGCTTGGATTTATTCATGGATTTTTGAGACAATCTGTGTGACACAATTTACGAAAAATCCACAGATATACGTTTTGTTCACATGAGCCTAGTCTAGCAAATCAGATTTTAACCCCTTAGCGCACATGGCAAATCTGGCCAATCCTTGCCCATTTAGGCGTACCCTATTTAAAGCTTTATAACTCCAGATGTGAACACCACAGAGACTTGAAAAATGGCTTAAATGAAGCAAGACATTTATACCATTTACAATACCAAGTTAGATTATTATTTCCAAAATTATGAATATAAACTAAAGTGCCACAAATGCAATTGTCTTGGCAAAAAATCAAAAATGAATTTGCTCTTTTTTAGTTTGCAATGAAATACTGAGAGATCCCACATATACAGCAGGTTAAACTATACATGTCCCGGATCAAAAACTCTTGGACCACAAGTTCATCAAATCTAAGGGTGGCTATGTAGAACTGCTAAAGTTCTATGAAGCAAAAACTAAGCAGTGTACCCAGTGTCTCCAAACATATTCACATATTTCACTACAAACTCAGTTTTGCATCATTTTCAAGTGGTAATTACAAGCTTTCCATCAGTACAGTGGTCTAAAATATCTAGGGGTCCAGAAACATATCCAGAATCTCTTCAAAAATGAATAAAATGCTTTTTGTCCATTGAGCCCCTTATGAAGGTTTAAGATGAAACGTTGACATCAGATTTTAAAATAATGCCGAAACATTGTCTCACAATGCAGTACAGTACCTAAATGTGCAATAATTAACTCATATGTATTTCTGTACTCTACAGTTTGTAATGTTTTCTTGTATGGGATGACAATTTTTAACCATCCACCACGTCTTGGCAATGTCACGTCATCACTGTTGCATGCATCACAAAAACTACTAAGCTAACAACGAACGCTTACATTACAGTGTGAAATATCCTCATTATAAAATACCACTCACCTATTTAAAGACACTCAATTTCAAAAACTAACGTATATAACCGAAATATTTTGAGCAGTAATACTTACATAGCGATGAAGTGTTATCTGTGTTCAGTAGATAAGTAAGGAAGTAGGAGACAGAGACAGTACATCAATCCTGTCATCCTCTCCTGTTCTGTCTGACTCCAGTAAATGGTGTCAGCTAGGTCTATCAGCAAACATATCGCATAGCTATACTCAGAAGTCCTCAATAATAATAATATTTTTGAATAAATTACAAAAATCATTGATAATGTTTTGTCGGGTGCAGTGTCTTACTGTTACCACCGAGTGAATGACATAAGTGAATGTGATTATGAGAAAACTTTTGGTTACGCTGAGCTATAAAACACTATTCCAAAACATTACATTACATTACAGGCATTTAGCAGACGCTCTTATCCAGAGCGACTTACACAACTTTTTTACATAGCACTTTTACATTGTATCCATTTATACAGCTGGATATATACTGAAGCAATGCAGGTTAAGTACCTTGCTCAAGGGTACAACGGCAGTGTCCTTACCCGGGAATCGAACCTGCGACCTTTCGGTTACAAGCGCAGTTCCTTACCCACTGTGCCACACTCCGTCCTTATTACTCCGTCACTATTCCAAAAGCAAAATTAGACATGTTATACATCATTAGAAAGCTTATTCTGTCACCTATTGGATTGATTAATTGTTGATCAAGCCAGACAAAGTGTAAAGTATCATCCCGAGACTGCTTGAGCAGAAAGTCCTCCTGGAGATGTATGCCTGCCAAAAAGGGTGACAACACCGTAAACAACGTGTGGTATTATGCACAGCTAGTTTGGAAGGTACCCAGGCGTGTGCGCGTATATTTCACAAATGGATTATCCAAGTCAATATATGACCACTCAGTCTCAAAAGGGACATATCTCAGTGTAAAACCAATGGTAAGTTTGTACATTTATTCAATGTTTAGTCCCAGGCATGGTATAATTCTTTCTTTAATTGTCTTGTTTATTTTGTTATTCAATAAGCAGCATTTTCACTGCTGTATTGGCATATCTTTGGCCTATTGTTGGATTTATCTTGTTGCTGTGACGGAATACGATTTTTGAGCCTTGAAAGAATATTTCTGTGAATGCCCAGTTAGACAATATTGTCCATTATGTCATAGGTGGGGGGTGTGTTGTAGATGAGACTGCAGGGAGGGGGTGCTTGATAAATGAACGGCGCTGCAAAACACCGTAGTGGCATAGTTGCCGTGTATCGTCTACTAATGAAACTAGAACACAGAGTCTCTGTTTTCAACTCATACTTTGGTTGCAGGAGCAATGAATGTCTGAGTTGAGCAATCTAGGCACGCCGGCCGACCACTAGGGGGATTATGCTAAGAAGTTAATAACAATTGCAAACCAGTCTAATTAAATTGCTCCAATCTGTTCATATTATATAATTAAGGAAAATGCTGTTTCTAAGAACAAATGAAATTATATAGCCTGACAGGCTGCATCCATTGGGTTTTGTTTAAAGAAATACCCATGCTAATTTATTTTTTTTTACCAAAGAGGAGAATATGCTCCCATAACACTGTTTAAAAAGTTAAAGTTGTCATCAAGGTTGTGATTAATGTCATTATAAACATCCATGTGACATTATTTTTCACAAATCTAAACACTTCTTTCACCGAACATATAGCATTTCCTGGTTCTGTTTGTCTCGCTTCTGCTCGCACAAGGCATTAGTAGGCCTTTGCCATACACTCAACGAGTTGTTCAGTAGGCAATTCAAGTTTTCGTACCAATTTAATCTTTCAGTTCATTTCAGTCATTCAATACATTTTGTTCATTTGAGTAATTTGAGTCATTCAGTTCATTTACATCATTTGAGTCATTCAGTACATTTTGTTCATTTGAGTCATTCAGTACATTCAGCACAATGAGTTCAACTTGTTAATTTGAGTCCTTCAAACTTTGAACAAATTGAAGGAAACAAATAAAAGACCAGTCTGACCGGCCTCCGCTCCAGCACAGTAGTACACAAGCAATTCCTTATCATTTATTTAATGACATAAGTGCTATTTGCAATCCCTACAGTGCAGATACTAAAAAAATCCAATAGGCATATGCCAGTTGCTTACATTTTGTCAATTTATTGTCTTTAGTGACAAGAGTCATGCAGCGGCTGAAGGAAGAACCCAACTCGGTCATGCAAGCTCATTCTCGCACTTCAGTGAAAAACTGCTCAGAAATAAGTCACCTTCTGTCCTTTGTAGGTGAATTTCTACATAGCATACACCATTGATAGGCTTTTCAAAGATGTTTGTGCAACACTCAGCCTGCATTTAAAAATAAAAGGTGCGCAAGTAAGGTGATGCAAGTTGTGAAATCGTTTGCATCATTGGTGTCAGGTGTGTCATGTGTACTTATTCCAACCAACGCTAAGCATGCGTAACTATGTGGTTATTGACGTAGGATCTGATTTGGACTTACTGTTATTAGCCTGCTGGCTAAAGCATGGTAAGCTAAGTAGTTACTAAAGCAAGTGAACTGTAGAAAGGCCTGTATGGTATTGCTGGCTAAAACACTGTAATATAAGTACCCCATTGTATCTGCATAGCGTGAACACTAGCAACATCAGCTGCCCTGGCTGACCATTGACAACATACCGTTCCTCCTGGTTGTCAAGCACCTAATTCACTCCCTTTCAATTTTTGGGACCTTGTGGGAGTTAATACTTTTAAAGCACAAACTAACTATGGAAGACAAACCATCAACGCAATGTTTTTTTCTAAACAAAACGTATAATTTTTGTGAGCTGATAAACTGTTTCAGGTTTAGGTAAGCTATAAATAGATGAATTATTTTCAGATAAGCTACTGCATAGAAATACAAGCAGTAGTTTTTAAAATTATTTCTGTTATGACATGGGCTTACAACACAACTGAATTTGCTATTGTGCACAAGGATACAACACTCAGTTTGAATAACTTTTTGTTAGATTCTTGTTACTTTTTCCTTTCTAAGGCAATAAAACATTGTAAATACACCAGATAATAAGACACACAGATACATTTTGACCTTAGTGCTCTCATGTATTTATCTATTATCATGCATAGTTAGTTTGTAAATACTTGGTTTGGGAAGCGGGGCATGGTTCTATCAATTTAGCCTGGACACCTGAGAAATAGCCTACTTGCCACATCAAAACAAAATACTTCAAGGCACTCACTGGGCAAGTTTAGATGCATAAAGGCATATTTGATGCAGTAAAATAGAGTCTCTGCAGTGTAATCTGGGGCATTGTAGAGCTCAAGGAAAATGTTCACTCCTATTAAGCTTGAATTGAAATACTCAGACTACAGGGAAATTTTCAGATTCACCTACATCGATGGTGCCATCACGTTAGTTCATGTAATGTATGCTCTCTTGGCTCAGAAACCATTTCTCTCCTAACTGCATGTGCAAAGCTTTGCAATATATAGTTTTGAATGGTATTGGACATCCAATTGTCTCTTCACTGGAGCCATTCACGAGCTCTGGGCAAAGCATACCTCCGCTACATCAGAAGTTGCCAGTGAACTCGATCATGGTTCCAATAGCCTCTCAGTGGTAGTCCATTAATGGCTAAGGAATTTGATAGATCTAAAAAGCAGTTCTGAAACTTTCCTGGCAATTTGCTGATCTCTCTCAATCTGATCAGGGAGTAAGTAATTGATTTGTTGTTGAGGGATAAAGCACTCTATGCTGGCCAAATTTTGTCGTCACTTTATGCCAATTTTAAAATCCTCCCGTTGTAAGCAAAATTTCCATCAATGTGCTGGAACCCCTTTACTCTCACGCTTTGTAGCAGAAAAAGCAAAAAGCAGTCCAAAAGTGGCCTCCACCACTTTGAAAACCAGCTTGCCTGAAACGATTGCTCTAAAGTTCCAAATCTTCTTCCAGGAGAAAATTTGGCTGTTCTCCGGTTTCGTCTTGGGTTTAGGGAAGTTTATAAATCCTACACCCGCCATAAACGGTCGGTCTGCGTACCGACTGTTGCTATTGCATGTCGCATAACAGCAATGTTTAAATATAAACCATGATTTCTTTCAAAATTTCTTACTGAAAGCTTGCAATGTTACCAATTCTGGCGCCTTCTCCATAGACGAGTGTACTAATGCGACTGCTTTGTTGTCTGACTTCCGGTTATTGAGTGTCACCGGACCTTATGTTGAAGAGCTAAAAATAGCATCGCCGCGGAGCGCTATTGCTTCCCGCTGTGGTGGTGGTTGGTCTTGCCTCCAAATTTGAAGCAAATTGAGAACATTTTCTTCAGACTGGCTATGGTTTCGGTAGTGGAAGACATCCACATCCTGGCTACCTTTGGGCTGCTTGAAGAGAAAAACTCTGATATCCTTTTATTCACTATTTTGGACTCACTATGCCACTCCCTGTGACCTGATGTCATATGCTACTGCATCATGATTTTTGAACCAAGGCACAAGCACCCTTGACTACAATCATTCCAATAATTTCTTATAAAATATTCAATTTGCTAGTTAAAAAGAAACAAAAATGTTCAGTAAAAATATTATTTGCAATGTGTTCCACTCTTGGCCAGCAGGTACATGTGTGCATATGTGTGCGTGGTCAACTTTTTTCAAATGCTGTGAGGCTGTGGGCAGCTATGTGGATTAAATGGAAGGCAAAACCCTAGATGTGAATCATGTTATCCTGTTGCCTCATGCAGGACATAACCTGTAAAGCAGCATCTGTACCAAATGATCAAATGCTACACAGTTTTCCATGCCAATGCCGTCGATTGTCTGTAAAACAGAAATTAGTCTTGACAATATTTTCACCTGTAGCATACATTTCTTTGCATACCAGTAATCCCGTTAGTTGTGTTACCGTCCAAGTCGACTAGGTTTACAACAACATGATAACAATTCTGTGAATTCTGTGTAAACCAAAAACCTGCACCCACACTGAACCTTTTCAGATAAGACTGGACACCCTTTGCTGTGTGTGTGCATGTGTCATACAGGTGAGGTGGCATCTGCTGTGTTTTTGATGTGTGTACGTGTGTGCATGCTGCATACATGGGTGCATGTGTAGTACAGGCATTGCTGTACTTGCTTTCTTAGATAAGTGGGCATGTGTGTGTTAAACGATGCTGTACCTGCTCTCTTAGATAGGTGTGCATGCAGGGCCCAAGGCCCCTCAGAGTTAGCCCTACTATGAAGCACCAGATGGACAGTCCTGCTTCCACTGCTGCTAGCAGTGCACTGGGAAACCACAAGGCCAGAGTGGTGTCCTGTAAGTAGATAGTTGGTTTAAGTCATGCACACACAGATAAAACCCAACACAATTTCTCCAGTCCAATGAGTCCATTAGATGTCCCATCATAATCCGCAGTGCAGTTTTAAAATCAAATACTCCAACTGCACCCCACACATTAAAAAAATATCATATCAAATATCATTTTTGTTTTCAACCAAATTAGTTATTCTTTAGCTGGATTAATTTCAGGATAATTGACTTGGACTTGGCCACATTTAAGGCCTAAGCAATGCAAATGAAAAAAACACATCTTGGGGCGATTAAGCATTAAGCAAACCTTAGAAACATAGGACCACCTGGAGGAGACTCACGTAGATGCGGGTGGTGTCAAAGGGGCAGTCTGTCATGAAAGACGAGTGGGGGCTGATGGGAAGGCCAGTGGAGTTGCAGCCCACCATAAGACTGTGACCGTTCCCTTCAATGGTGAGAGTGATGGCCAGGAGCAGACCCACACAGCAGGCAGTAGACAACAGGGCATTCAGGAAAGATGATACCAGAAGACCCACATGCTGAACGGGGTAAATGAAGAATTTGTTTAAAACATTGTTTTGGCACTCATCACGTCTCATGTCTTAATAAAGATTTGCATATCCAAGGAAAAATGTAATTCAATGAAATTCAGAATACAGGACAGCAATTCCCTTGGACAAATTTTCTGGAATATAGGTTTTCACTCAGGAAAACATCTCTTTCTAAGCAAACTATTCTCAGCCTCTTTTATGGATCATATACTGAAACACTTTGAACATTTTCTCATACTTTCTGTTAAACTGGTAGCCCCAATATTGTTTATCATATAAGACTGTGACACTGGAAAACTCCCTAAACCGCTTCACATCCTTTTCTAAACAACTGTATAAAATCAATTGCACATTTCCCCTAAACTAAGAAAACCATGTCTTGCTCTGTGCTTTTCCACAATCATTTTTAATATCTTGCAAGTTTAATGAAGAGTTGTTATCAAGGATGTACAATATTATTAAAATACTTTACCATTTTCCAAATAGAGAGATTTTTAGACACCAAAACAGCAATGATGCCAGTTGCAATACTCTGAAAATAATAATCAGTGAAAATTAGTGACAAGACAGAAATGGGCATAAACAACGTTTACAATGATAACGCATTTTACATTGGTTATTTCTGTGCCTACCACCCCAGGAAAATGTTTACCGCAATACTAGTTATACCCAGGAGTTCAAAATTAAAATTAACACAATTATACAAGCCATAAATCTACCATCTAAGACATATACGTTCACTGACCAGCAGTCCTGAAGTCGCAGATATTACGTTGGCAGCAGAGTATTCGGTCGTGATTTTATCGTTCGGTTTAGAAATATGACGCAAAATGCAGCCATGAACAATTGCACCCAAGAGTAAGTTTATGTGGCCAACGAAAATCAGTGTTATTCCTTTCTTCATTAGTCGTCGCGGCCCCTTGAGTTTATCTGAAAAAATAAAATAAAATAAAATAAAACATGATAGTGTAGCCACTTTCAGTCTTGGAATGACAATGACTAAAAAGCCTAATGCTAGAGTGGTATTTCATTCCACTTGAAAAAAGAAAAAAAAAAAGAATGCCACGGAAGCATTTGAACGGATTTATACATACGGTTATATTGAAAGGTATCAGTTTTCGCACTATATCTGATTTTAAATAAAACAACAATGAGGTTAAAGTGCAAACTGTCAAGTTTATTTTTATGGTATTTACATCCATATCAGGTGATCAACCTATAGGAATTACAACCCTTTTTCTACATAGTCCCTCCATTTTAGGGGAGCAAAAGAAACAATATTGCTCCCCTAAAATTAATATAAAGTAGGGGAGAGTCACTATGAATATAACAGTTTTTGGATTTTGCTCATTTACCCAGAAACTATTTAACCTAGCTCTATGAAATTTTACTTCCGTGGTAGTAGTCATTAGCCACTTCAATTACATTCATACGTTAATCGAGTCAGATATAATTAAAACTAAAATACTGGATGTCCGATGTTACATTCATACCACCGAGTATGATTGTAACAGAGATGCAGAATAATTGCAACAGTAATTAAAAATGCCCTATGATGTGCGTACGCAGATTTTTTCTGGACATACTATTGTTAATCAAGGAAACACATTTTCAATGGTAAAGTGAGACTAGCCACATTCTCACATCATGAAGCATGGGGCATTATTCATGAGAAAAGACTATGTAAACATGCATAAGCACAAGCAACTTTTTAACTTACCATGTAGTGAGTTGTGGTAACATCCAAATTGAAGAGGAAAGCTGCTTTTACTTGTTTCTCAACACAAAGGTAAGCTTGTACAAACCAAATAGTCGACCATACAGACCAATCTGGTCCATGCTTATTTTAAATGCCGGTGACCAAGTGACGGTTTCTTTTATATTAATCACTTGGAGCATACTGAAAATGAGGCTATACCACCACAGCAAGCAAATTAGCCGAACACATTTACCATTAGACACTGAACTAACTTAAAAATTCAAACACGTTGATGAGTAAAATAAATTTCTTAAATAAATATTAAACACCATTTAAAAGCCCCAAAAGGACACTACATGTAAATCGTTTTTAACAGCATAATGTCCCTAATCTCCAAGTCTGAAGCCCTGACCTCCCAGGGTACCAACCCAAATTTCTGCTAGAATATACACTCCGACAATTATGTTAACTTTTTTAGGACAGATAACTTTTTTAAATGAAGTAGGCTAGTCTATGATTTGATATATCGTAAATAGAAATAAAGCTTAATAGCCGAAATTACTCCTGGAACAGATTACTCCTTAGTTCCCTAAACATTATTGGAAATACTTCCACTAAAAGTACAGTGTTCCGTTCCTTTAGGTGGTAGAGGACTGAATTGCGCATGTACAAACCTGAAATAACTAGGGAGGCGCATTGAACCCAAGTTATTTACAGTGTTAGGTTTATCGAGCGTTACATTTATGGAAACTCTCCCATATACTGAAAAACAAACAACGTAAGGTTTCACACCGAACATACTCTTTTGTGGCAGAAAATTTTTAGTTCGTGGAATGATGCTTACATAAAACAATGCCACGTATAACCACAGCACACCGCATTTATGGAAATAAAGTAACGTGTATGTTTACGCAAAACATACTCACCGAATCCACACATTTCGTCCGCTTAAGAATCATACAAATTTTCAGAAGTTGTGAGAGGTAAAATGTTTTGCCTGGAAATAATTTTCTCCTTTTGTCTTTCTTTTTTCCCTAGCTGTACAAAGTCGCAAGTCATCCGTGACGTGGTAAATTTTACCTGAGATGCGGAAGTGAGCAAAAAATATCAAAGGTCATACAATGAAAATTTAACCTCACATTTACGAACACGTTAAATCAGACAGATGCAAAATAAGAAACGCTTTAAGGAATTTACTTCTATTATCACGATATGCTAGATTAGCACAAAAACGAATGACCACGAAATGTACAACGCAATGTGTTTAATATCATTATGTATTCGTTCTAAGATGCTAAATTTATCTCCCATGTGACAACTTGATCGTTAATAACTACCCCCGTGTGGACAGGGTTCTGGAATTGTGGAAAACTTGATCAGGGTGGATAAAAGGAAGACTGGTATAGAGTTCTACTCAACCATTACATTCATGTATTATACATTTAAATGGGAAGGATTTCTGCGTAATTAATGCCTTTAATGTTTGAGTCATTTGTCTAGATAGAAAATGTCAGTCAGATCTCTTGTCGTGGGGCCTTTTTAAATCTTGCCGTACCATAGGTAATAAGTCTTGTACATACACCTAGTGGCTATTTAATTAGTATACCTATCTAGTACAGGGTAGGAACCCATTTTGCCTCTGTAACAGCTGGAATTCTTCATGGCATGGATTCTACAAAGTGCTGGAGCATCCCATAGAGATTTTGGTCCATGCTGACTCAATAACATCACACAGTTCCTGAAGAATATTTACACATTCATGCTGCAAACATCCCATTCCACTTTATCCCAAAAGGTGCTCTACTGGATTGAGATCTCGGGGCTGTGCTGGCCATTACAGTATAGCGCTTTTTTAAAATTATTTTTTACAGGGAACTGTCACAAACACGCTTTACAGAGTAGCAAGGATGGATCCGTGGCTGTTTCTGCCAAATTCTAACCCTACCATTTGTATGTTGCAGCAAAATTCAAGATTTTCAGATTGCAAAATCTTTAGTCAACCAGTTTCGGTGATCACTTGCGCATCTTCCTGTTCTTAGCTGACAGGAGTGGAACCCTGACAGGAGTGGACTTTTGTTGCTGTCGCCCATCCACTACAAGGTTTGATGCGTTGTGCTTCCAGAGATGTCCTTCTAAATACCACTGTAGTTATTTGGGCATGTGTGGCCTTTCTGTTAACTTGAACAAGTATGCCCATTCTGCTCTTGACATCTCTCATTAACCAGGTGTTTTTACCAACAGAACTGGAGTTTTTTAAATTATTTAAAAAAAAATCTAATTATCAGGGTTAAATGACAGAACAGAATAGACATAACACAGAAATAGACACATAAAAGAGAGTAAGGTTGGAAATGTAAGTACGCAAATACAGACGCTTCGAGCTACGCAAAGTCGAAATTTCACGCATAATTGTGTTCTAAAATGTGTCACCTGAAATTCTTAACGCAAAGCTGCACTTTCAAGTGTCACAGCAAGAATCCTTTTAGTTGTCTAACAACAGGCTGAAGCCATCTTCTTCCATTTGTGCTTTCTTCCGCTCAGTGTTTTGAAACTGTCCTGGATTGCCCTCTTGAGGACTCGGGTTTATTACCTCCACATGGATTTGAGAACGCACTTCGAGTATGTGCAACTGAGCCATGTGTCTGCAGTGCATTGGCCTGGCATTGTCATTTGCGTTTGTGTACTTGCGAAGGGTATGTTTCTGGCCTAGACCTTTCAGCATTCATCCTGTTGTTACCAGGGGACTCCCAAGTATCAGTATCTGGAGACCAGATTACGGGGTGTGGTGACAGCAAGGGGTGTGTGGAAAGCAATGGGCATGTTGACAGCATTTTTCTATTGGTCGATAATTTAGTTACACACATGCTATCCAATCCAAAGCACCCTCCAGAGAAGTAGGCATATCAAAATAAATTGTTTCTGTGCATACACATCTTGGTACCTGTATAATCACAGAGAACCAATACATTCATATCAAACACATGCTGTTTAGACATACAAACCTTCAGCTACCAATAATTTAGTTCATTGAAGGCTTGAAGTGGAATAAATAAGTGTGGTACTCATGTGAGCAAAATGTAGAAGTCGCGGTACAGCATTGGTTGTTTGATTTATACCATGTGATGTGGGTGTTGTATAACGCATTCCGTAATAAAATGTATTCTTGTTGTATCATAAGTAAAATAGGATTTATGACCATTCATGTTTCAATCTGCAACTTATTTAGACACAATTGTTGTCGTTACTGTTGTTGTAAAAGCCCAATCTGACTTTGATAACCTCATTCATATTGCCAGTATTACACATTACTGCAGAATTTTGGTAGGTTCAGCCTTATATTGCAAACATGAAATTACTGGGGCTTTTCTTACAAAGCAGAGCCATGACTGCACTTTCTTTATGTTGATGGACTTCTCTTTTCTGTTAAGTTCAATATTGATTTTCTTTGGTTTGATGATACTGATATAATAAAATTGATGTTTGAAACTTAAGTATTAATCATTTGATTCATTGCTCAGAATAAAGTGTGCATTTTAGCCTGCTTCTATTGCTCACACCTGTGTCTACTATGTGTAACCTAACAGATTTAACAACCTTGATGTTTAATTCTTTATCTATGCATATTACATGTTTAAATGTTTAAAATATAACAATAACACTTCTGCTTTTGTATCTGTATAATCTCTACAGGAAACTTATTCATATTTCTGAAATATACGTAAATAAGTGTGGTACTCATGTGAGTATTTATTTACTAAATCCAACTATTTCTTCCTTCAGTCTACTTCATAATACTGCGTACAACCACTAGCAAACATTTTGTGTGTCTGCGTGTGTGTACTACATTTCTATACGTAGGCTAAGGTTCACTGTAAACCTGAACAGTACTACTAACTCAAAAATATTGTGAATACTACAATCAAAACCTGCTACATAGTTAACCCAACAATAAACTATTAGGTTTTCTGAACGAGTAATCTATTTTTATTTTTGTGTGCCTCAGTATTTCTAAGTAAACACAACTACTCCAATCATTACTTTTGAGTATATAGAGGGACATATCCTGACGTCATCTACATCACGTTTTCAGAAAAATCCATCCAATATGGCTACCCCTCCAATCGAGAAGGTTCCTGCTGAAGTTAGTTACTAGCTATGTGGAGAAAAGTGGTAATTAACATTAAGTTAATGCACAAAACTTATCAGAACTATGTTGGTTGCAGTAACGGTATATAAGGATATTATATTTAAAAATGTTTGATTGTTAGACTTTTTAAATTCCATTTTTTACTTTCGAGGTAATGTACCGTGTGCAACAGGAGGCAGTTTCCCATTGCTTCGCGCCCATTTTTAAATTCGATTAACTTATCTGCAGTGCAGACCTTTCTCCATAGTCTAACGGTAGTTATGGTGAAAATAACATTATGTCAGCAACGTTAGCTGATAACTCCTTTATTCAGTCGTCGACAGTCATTATTAAGTAAGTCATTATTAAGTATGTTGCTGCTTTTTCTGTTAAGCGCTCTGATCTGGTAAGTTAACAAATTTCACTTAGCTATACTTAGCTAGCTAGCTAACCTTATGTTAACCTCATGTATACAAATGTCTGCCCGCCTTGTCAAGCTTGTTAGTTGTGAGCCAGTACCTATGTTAAATGCTTGATGGTTCAGTCTATTTTGGAATTGTTTTTCTGTCTTTCATTTTTCCCACGGCGCTGCGCAGGATGCCGCCGTGAGCTATGCATCGCAAATTGTGGTCACTCACTCACTCACTCACGGATGACCTTTGTAAGATGTATTCGCAGGAGGTGCGCCGTGGGTCTGGACGGTTTCGTGCTTGTTATTTTTAAAACTTTAAGCTGAAGTAATGTTAGCTAGTTTGCTTTTATGCAGTTCTTCACTAAACCACCAAAGGGTGGCCTTGTGTTATGGTTTAATATGTTGGTTATATTACATATTCTATAGTTGAATTATTTTTTACTAAAATAGTGTTGGCAGCTGAGCATTTTGTTACTGTAGCTTTAGAATTATACCTACATATAATGTTAACATTTAGGGATTTCAAATGACTACTTAGCCACTCAATTTGAAGTCCAAGAACATGGTTACTATTTTGCTAGACATTTAATTTTACATTATAGGGAGCTTGTGACCAAAATTTAAACTGTAAGAGCAACCTATCCAGTCAGGATAGTTTACTCCAGTGAGCCTTGGCTTGATGGGAAAGGAAGTGTGCTAACTTGTGCCTACTTCCATCAACCGAAAATTCAGGAGGCTTGAGGTCCTCCTGTTTGGTTTTTGCTGAGAGGGTTTCGCATTCAACATAACATCTTTGTGCCCACGTGGGTACTATTATGAACTGCGGTGCATAAATAGGGTTTCAGTGTAATACCGTGTCGCAATTCAATCACCAATAAATTATATTTGCATTAAGTTGTAAAGTTCTTATTGTCGACTGGTTTAATATTGTTTGTTTATTCTGTTGCCACAGGATCAAATTATCAACAGTGTTGAGGAGCATTGACCTTTATTTTAATGGTTATCTATTGGTTTAACCATTATCAAGCGGAATTCTATCTTATACTAAACAGTTGCCATTGAAATTGTAGTGAGCAGATTATTCAATGGAGTGGAAGTGCAAGTTGTGTACTTGAAGTTTAACAATGAAGTTCTATGCCTAGGACTGTATTTGACTAGATGGAGCACATTTGTAAGTTGGAGAAATTCATTGTAAATGTTGGTATTTTCCTGAGCTATGTTGACAATCAGAAAAAAATATGCTGCCCTTGTCCTTAAAGAGGATTTTATTCTCGTATTTATTGATTTACTTTCATACAACGTCTTGATACAAGGATTAATTGTATGTAAAGGGTGATAAAAAAGGTTTTTTGCATTAAAATAATTCATGGATTTGTCCTTCATCTGGGGATGGTGGAACCCCAGAAGTTCCTGCTATGTGTATATGTTGCCACAAATGTTGCCATGAAACTCACCCTGACTAAGCAGCCAAAGTCAGTGGAAGAACTAATAAACACAATGAAAGAGAAGTTCAAGCCAAGACTGGACAGTGAATTTACCCTGCTCTATGAAGTTCCTGACTTTGATGGACAACTCAGCTGTCTGGTGGACATTGAAGAGTTGCCAGAGAAAGGCATGTTGAAAGTTGTCCGATCAGAAACTGATACCAGCTCATGTGCAAGTTCCGATACTGACATACTCCTCCATGTGCCTGTAACTCAGCGTCAGAAGAACTGGCCTGATGCTTTCCCTATGCCTACTTTTTCCTATGAAGTGGAGCATATACTTGAGGAGGGGAACACTGTTTTCAAGAGATCTGGAAAGAAACTGTAGTTAACCAGGGCCCAAAAGCACAACATCCTGGAGAACATGGCTGCAACAATGCATAGCTAAACCTTACCCAAATGACTGGGAAGTGGGGAAGGCAGCTGAAGCTCTGGTTACAGCTCATCCATGTCTCAGAGAGCCTGGAAGTGAGAGTGGATGGTACAGATGGAAGGTCAGCTTGAAGTTCAAGATGGGGAATTATTGTACCAAGCTGGCCAGATCTGGGTGTATGGAGGTGTCTGTCAATGTAGGCAAAAGGAGCAGAAACAACCGTGACAGTGAGTCCCCCCACTCCAACATAAAGAGAGCCAGACGGGTTAACTACCTTCCAAACTTCCCCAGAGGAGAAAACCAGACCAGTTTGGAACAAATGCGATGCTGCATGAAGTTGAGAAGAGTGAGAGAAACCTGCTGTTGATAGAATCGCTTATGCAAATGAACTTTGCCCTTCATCGCACAGATTCAGTTCATTTCTGTCCTGCAAGCACTGTTATTGTATCATTTTTTATTGATATCATTATCAGCGATCTCCCCTGGTTGGCTGATGCATTTGCATTGTTATTTGACTTAATATATGCATTACATTTAGACTACTCCAAGAAGCTCGTCCACACCTTTACCTAAATCCAAAAAGTACTGATGGGTCTTGATGATGGTAAACCACTGAAACCCTGCCTAATGAAAAATGACCTCTTTCTGTCAGAACCACTGTCATCAAAGTAGAACTTTATTGACAATAAAGGCAATACAGTTATGTTTGGCGGTATGGCTCTGTTCTGGAGCTCTCCCGCCAACCACGCAGCCCGCGTGGATAAGGCCGGGAGGCCAGCAGCCAAACCCCCTTAGAGGGGTACACACAGAACAGATCCAGCAGCAAAGCAAGTTCTTAACACATAGGGATGGAGCAATGTAATTTCTTAACACATAGGGATGGAGCAATACAAATTCTTAACACATAGGAATGGAGAAATGCAAATTCTTGACGCATAGGGATGGAGCTGGGGTGGTGGAGGGGATTTACGAAGCAACGTGAAGCGCTTGCATGCAGGAGGAGCAGCCGAATGAGTAGAGGGAGGCTGTTTAAGTAGACTGCCCTGTTAGTGAATGTACTGTGATAGGCGAACATCACTCAGCTGAGCCATCAGCTGATTCAGCCGGAGCGCTTGACTCTCGTAGCCTGCCAGAACTACACGATGCTCCATTATTGAAAGAGTGAGCACAGTTGTGCATGTGTGTGCACGTGCTTGCATGCATATACAGTGTGTATGTCATGCTCAATAACATTATTGGCACTCCTCCCTAAACAAACCAAGTATATTGTTGCTGTGAGCATTTGAATGAAACAGTTTTTCAACATTACATTTATCATTTAAACTAACAGTTAAACTAACATTTGCCAAAATTATTTAAATGTGTTACAATTACATAAGGGTTAAGTAGTGTTATATTTGATAACATGGGTTGTGATGTAATTTTCATTATGTCTGCCTCACCAATACCAATCTACCTCAGTTTGCTAATGTTTGCAAATTACATAATGTTTATTGCATACAGTAGTTTTTTTACTAAAAATTGGTGATCTTGAATTCCTGTCCCTGAACTAATGTGAGATGTGCGTTTACAAAAGACTTGATTTCTTTTAATTGATTTTTTGTTTATTTATTCAGTTGTGTTTCATGTTTTAAATCCCATTTGGAGTTTGTTTTATGGCTTGATGGGCAAGGTTTTAAATACATTTTTATTGTTGTTGAAAGAAATCAGGCCATCAGTTTTAGATAAAGCACTTTTAAACTGCCTTAAAGAAACCTTGGGAGGCTTAATTTGTACGCATTGTCACTTTTTGCATAAACGGGTAATATTTGTGACCTAAATCTCTGATACTAAACTGATGCAAGATGGGTCTTAGCAAAAGGAAAAGGCTTTTTCTTCCTGTAGTCCCCCCCCCCCCACCCATGTACAATTAGCGCTATGTTCCTGGTTCCCTAACAGTTCCTGGGTACCTGAAATGTAGAGATGCACACATTCACACACAACCACACCCATACTTGCATAGTAACCACACACTCATAAATGTACAATCTTGCATGGAGACACACTTGTACACAACCACACACATACTTGCACAGATAAACACACAAAACTGCACACAATCACACCGATACACACTCGTACACAACGACACATACTCACAAACGAACACACAAAACCACACGCGCTTCCTATACATACAGTCCGTGAGGTCACAAATTTTGGGCTGCTCGCGGACGTCCTCATAGGGGTCCGCGTGGACCCTCCGGACATGGGCGGATGACGACATTTACTTCACGTGGACAAAAGTGGACCCTCGCGGACACGCGGACGCGGAAAGTATGAAGCATATTACAGTCTCTGGTATGAAGCAGCCGAGGTGTCGAAAGACGTCTTCACTGTGGTTGGTTGTTACAGACCTCCGTCTGCTCCAAGTAATATGCTGTCTTGTTTCACGAAATGCATGGCGAAACTGAACTACAGTGAGGTTGTCAATATCGGAGATCTAAATTGGGATTGGTTAAAACCGATGTCTGATGATTTAAAGGCTTACTGCGACTCTGTGAATTTAATGCAATCAATGGCCCAACTCGTCCAAATCAGAAATGTCCAGAGAAATTGACCCTTATTGATCTTTTCCTGACAAATGTTTCGCACAGATATATTGAAACTGGTATTTTTGTTAATGATCTGAGTGACCACTGTGCCATTGCAGCTATACGCAACACTAAGATCCTTAAAACCAACCCCCGTTTTCTCCAAAAACATTTTTCAAAACAATCGTTTTTACATGACCTGCACTATTGTGATTGGAGCAGGATCAGTCTTATTCCAGATGTTGAAATGGCTTGGACTTCTTTAGGGACAATTCCTTGAAATTCTCAAACAAACATGCTCCTTTTAGAACTTATAGGATTAAAGATAGGGAAAATCCTTGATTTTCTGACGAGTTGTCTAAGCAATTACACATGAGAAACCAAGCTTGGGCTACTGCTAGGAGAACAGGTTCAGAGTCAGATTGGCTAATATTTAGGTTTCTGAGGAATAAGTGTACACTTTTAGTTAAGAAGCTAGAATCTGACTACTTTGTATCAACCACAACCAAACAACCCTTTCAAATTTTGGAAAGTATTCAGATCCCTGAGTACAAACTGTAATTATGAACTGCCGCCATGTATTATAAAAGGTGTTGATAAGGTCACCGATAGAGCTGAAATGCTCAACTGTTTCATTATATTACATTACATTACAGGCATTTAGCAGACGCTCTTATCCAGAGCGACGTACAACAAGTGCATAGGTTTCATGATGTAGAGGCGCAAAAGAAACACTAGAGTGAAGTAAGGATCGTAGTGCCAGAAGTGACCACATCAATCAGGACTCCAACCCTGTAGAGTAAGCTTGTTCAACAAGCAAGAATCCTACCAAGTACAAACTAGCACTGGAATCACACCTAATCATACAAAAACAATCCTGCCAGATACACTAACATAATCAAATTATCCTAGCTAGGTACAGTGAGCTGAACTATAGGCTAGGGAGGGGTGGGGAGAGGTGCAGCCTGAAGAGATGAGTCTTCAGTCTGCGTTTGAAAGTGGTGAGATTCTCTGCTGTTCTGACCATCACAGGGAGGTCATTCCACCAGCGAGGGGCCAGGACAGACAGCAGACGGGAGCGGGAAGTGCAGACGCGAAGAGGGGGAGGTGCCAAGCGTCCAGAGGTGGCAGAACGGAGAGGTCTGGCTGGTGTGTAGGGTCTGATGATCCTCTGAATGTACCCTGGTGCTGACCCCTTAGCTGCCTGGTATGCAAGCACCAAGGACTTAAATTTTATGCGAGCCATAACAGGCAGCCAGTGGAGGTCAGTGAGCAGGGGGGTGACATGGGAATGTCTGGGGAGGTTGTAGACCAGACGCGCTGCAGCATTCTGGATGAGCTGCAGGGGTCTGATGGCGGATGCTGGCAGACCAGCCAGTAGCGAGTTGCAGTAGTCCAAGCGGGACAGGACCATCGCTTGAACCAGGAGCTGGGTTGCGTAGGTGGTGAGGAAGGGGCGGATTCTCCGGATGTTGTACAGGAAGAACCTGCACGTTCGACTCACCGTCGTGATGTTCTGGGAGAGGGACAGTCTGTTGTCCATCACCACTCCAAGGTTTTTTGCGGTGGGTGATGACACCACAGTGTCCCCAAGGGAAATAGAAAAGTCGAGAAGGTTAGAGGATGGAGCAGGGATGAAGATCATCTCCGTCTTGCCTGGGTTCAGCTTAAGATGGTGGTTATCCATCCAGCTCTGGATGTCCCTCAGGCAAGCAGAGATGCGAGCAGAGACCTGAGTGTCAGAGGGCGGGAAGGAGAGAAAGAGTTGGGTGTCATCGGCATAACAGTGATAGGACAACCCATGGGCAGAGATTACAGGACCAAGAGATTGGGTGTACAGGGAGAATAGGAGGGGACCAAGGACAGAGCCCTGGGGAACTCCTGTGGCAAGGGGGCGAGGTGCTGATACTGCACCAGCCCAGGTGACTTGGAAGGAGCGACCGGAGAGGTAGGACTCAATCCAGTCTAGTGCGGTGCCACAGATCCCCATAGCTGCCAGGGAGGACAGGAGGATGGGGTGGTTAACGGTGTCAAAGGCAGCAGAAAGGTCTAGGAGGATCAGGACAGATGAATGGGAGGCTGCTTGTGCGGCGTGAAGTGACTCATTGACCGAGAGGAGTGCTGTCTCTGTCGAGTGGCCAGGTCTGAAGCCAGACTGATAGGGGTCTAGGAGGTTGTTCAGGGAGAGAAAAGAGGAGAGTTGATTAGAAGCAGCTTGTTCAATTGTTTTGGATAGGAAAGGGAGAAGGGAGACTGGATCCCTCTGTCATCCAGAACTATCGTCCTGAGTGGGCTTTTTCAGCAGTGGGGTGATGTGGGCCAGCTTGAAAGAAGAGGGGAAACATCCAGAAGACAAGGAGGAGTTCACGAGGGAGGTGACATATGGGAGGATGTCAGGTGTGATAGTCTGAAGGAGAGAGGAAGGGATGGGGTCAAGAGCACAGGTGGTAGGGCGTTGGGAGAGTAGGAGCTGGGAAACAGAGTCAGTGAGGGGAGAGAAAGTGGAGAAACAAGGGGAGGGAACAGGGATGGGGGAGTGGGGAAGGGTGGTGGTGGACGTGAAGGAGCTGCGGATGTCTGCAATTTTCTCATCGAATTAAACTGCAAAATCATCTGCAGCGAGGGAGGACTGAGGTGGGGAAGGAGTGCTGAGGAGAGAGGAGAAAATGGAGAACAGCTGATGAGGGTTAGAGGCAGATTTATGAATTTTTGTTTGATAATAATTAATTTTGGCAGAGGTTACAGCGGTAGAAAATGTAGCTAGCATAGACTGGTAGGCAGACAGGTCGGATTGAGCCATGGATTTCCTCCACTTCCTCTCCGCTGCACGTAGGCTGGCCCGGTTGGTTCGGAGGGGGTCAGACATCCACGGACTGGGAGGGGACGAGCGTGCCTGCCTAGAGACTAGAGGACAGAGAGAGTCAAGTGCTGAGGAGAGCGAGGAAGACAGAGTGGAGGATGCAGAGTCAGTGGGAAGGTTGGAGAAGGATTCAAGAGTGGGGAGTGAAGCAGTGACACTGGAAGCGAGAGAGGAGGGAGAGAGGGAGCGGAGATTACGGCAGACCATGACAGTAGGAGTGGATGGAGGGGAGAGAGGGAGGGGAGCAAGAGGGAGGGAGAAGGAAATGAAGTGGTGGTCAGACTGGTGCAGAGGGGTCACTGTGGGATTGGAAGAGGAGCAATTCCTCAGGATAACCAGGTCTAGGAGATTGCCAGCTTTGTGTGTTGGTGGGGAGTGCATTAGGGAGAGATCGAATGAGTGAAGTAGAGGCAGGAAGGCTGCGGAGTGGGAGGCATCAAGGTGGATGTTGAAGTCTCCAAGGAGGATCAGTGGGGTGCCATCCTCTGGGAAGGAGCTGAGCAGGGTGTCGAGCTCATCAAGGAAGCTTCCCAGGGGCCCTGGAGGGCGATAGATAACTACAATATACAAGTTAACAGGATAGGTGATTGAGACAGAGTGGTATTCAAAAGGTAGAGATGGAGAGGTGAGAGAGGGGGAGAACAGAGAATTTCCAGGAGGGAGAGATCAGCAAACCTGTGCCCCCACCACGGCCAGATGGGCGGGGGGTGTGAGAGAAGGAGAAGGAGGAGGAGAGGGCTGCAGGGGTTGCAGTGTTGCCTGGTGTGATCCAGGTCTCAGTGAGGGCAAGGAAATGTAAAGAGGAGGGACGCGTAGGCTGAAATGAAGTCAGCCTTCCGCGTAGCAGACTGGCAGTTCCATAGCCCTCCTGCGACCGTGAAGTTGTCACAGGGGGTCAATGAGGGATAGCGAAGGTTGGAGGGGTTCCGTCGTCGCGGGGGGCCTCGCCTGCAGAAGCGAGTTCTGAAGGGGAGAGAACAGGTTGGGATGGGATGGGCACATAGCATAGCAGTGAGGACAGGGAGTAGAGAGAGGAAGGGTGATGGTAGAAGGATAGTGATGCAATGACACAAACTGGGAGGGAGCAACGCTAGCGTCGCTCCAAGCCAGACTACAAGCCCTAATTAGCAAATGAAAAGCAGCTGGTGACCAAGCAATTGCCCCACAAACCAGCAGCTAACTAGCTCCACACAATACCTGCTTGATGCAGTCAGTTAAGAGCAAATGAGGCTAATAAGATACTACACTTCACAAACAAACACCAAAACAGGTAGAAGTCTAATCTAGCTACACTAATGGCAAAAAAACAGATACGTAGCCCGCTCTAGGAGAACTTCTGCGGGTCCTGCACAGCTGAATCCTAATTGCACTTTCTGCCCAACTAACTCCAAACAGTTCTAATATATAGTGTCGCTCCAAGCCAGACTACAAGCCCCAATTAGCAAATGAAAAGCAGCTGGTGACTAAGCAATTGCCCCACAAACCAGCAGCTAACTAGCTCCACACAATACCTGCTTGATGCAGTCAGTTAAGAGCAAATGAGGCTAATAAGATAGCTACTACACTTCAAACTACACTTCACAAACAAACACCAAAACTAATGCTGGGCAAACTACAAAACAGGTAGAAGTCTAATCTAGCTACACTAATGGCAAAAAACAGATACTTAGCCCGCTCTAGGAGAACTTCTGCGGGTCCTGCACAGCTGAATCCTAATTGCACTTTCTGCCCAACTAACTCCAAACAGTTCTAATATAGTGTCGCTCCAAGCCAGACTACAAACCCTAATTAGCAAATGAAAAGCAGCTGGTGACTAAGCAATTGCCCCACAAACCAAAGTTTTTCTTCATAGATCTTTAGTATGAAGAGGTCAAGAGGTTATGAACTTGTGGTCAAGAAGTTTTTGATCCAGGACATGTATACTTTAACCTGCTGTATATATGCAATCTCCCAGTATTTCATTGCGAACTAAAAAAGAGCAAATCCATTTTAGATTTTTTGCCTAGACAATTGCATTTGTGGCACTTCATTTTGAATTATTATGAATACAAAGTAATCTAAGCTAGTATTGTAAATGTTACAAATGTCTTGCTTCATTTGAGCCATTTTTCAAGTCTCTGGGGTGTTCACATCTGGAGTTATAAAGCTTTAAATAGGGTACCCCCTAAATGGGCAAGGATTGGCCAGATTTGGCATGTGCACTAAGGGGTTAAGAAAGCAGCCTTCTGAGTACCTTTGCATAGTCATACCGGTGCAGAATCGGTGCACAATCCACATAGAAAAGGTCTATTTTCATTTCAGCTCAAATATTCACTATATCGGCCGCCATATTGGTAATCTGTGAATTTTTCCTCTCTAAAATTGGTATCGGTCTCAAAAATCCCATATTGGTCGGGCTCTAAACAGAACTGAACTGTACAGCATTACACTGTACACTGAATATTTTGAATAGCATACATTGAATTGAATAGCACAGTAAATTGAACACAATCAAAACATCTTTACAGCATTTGAATTATTGTACGATCAAACACTGTATGCACGTGTATATCTGCTCCCGCATGCAAATGTTCATCAACCAAGTGACTGCGAGTCCAACTCGTCCCCTGGCATTATGCAAGTCCAATCATTGTCATACGTAACACGATATGCGTGAAAGTGTGCATCAAATGATAAAGGAATTAATAACTTTCCACACAAGAACCACAATGTGTCTACGCGTAAAATATACTTCACTTGCAAAAACAGGGGAATTTGCTTGCATGTACAACAGCGACTACAAGTACATCTTTTATTGTGTACTTAACATTGTCAAGCATAACTTCAGTTACACGCTGAATCTTCTCAGCAAAATCTGTATTTCATAATTTCTTGTGCCCTCCTAGAGCTTGCTGAAGTGGTAGTGGTAAGGATGTAAATGATGTTTCCACACTCATTCCTGGTATTTTCTTATAATCTCCCAACATGTTGTTTGAAGAGTAATCCCAGCACTGTTTAAACTGGTGGCGTTTGCTTAGGGTTGTGGAAATGTTGATAAAGTTTCTACATGTACTGGCTACATTCTTGAAATACTGGTGCATGCTTTCAAAATGCATCCACCAGAGTGAACAGAAAGGGCCATACCACAAGAGAACCCTAGAATAATGTATAAGGTAGTGGCATTTTGGTGTTATTACATCCGCATCAAAAAAGGTAACAGCCTAAAAAGACACCATTTCTGAGCAGCTGAACCAACAATACCTGAATTTTGTAATATTTTTTCAGAGATTTGAACAGGCATATTTTTCTCGTCATTCTGACCTACTGAAATTAATTTAAACTCTTCATTAACTTCTCGTATTGTCATGTGTCTTTCTCGATGAGCTCTACATAAAACAAGCCGTATTACCAAGGGTATAACACCTTCCAACAGGTCATGCATGACATCCGGTGGTAGTGATATTGTAACATCAAAGTAACTCAGAGCATCAAATGGACAACTACGGTGCACACCATATATTGCACTGTTGGCAGGATTCTCTTGAACACAGTTAAGGTGGTAACTATGAACATCAGTAGTCCTTAAAGTAAAATGGTCTTCACTAAAGTGATCCTTCTTACTTGAATGAGTTGCCATGCAATAGCGACAGATTCTTCCGGAATTAAATGACATACTGAATCCACCAATCATATGTGCAGATAAATTATCTCCAGATATCGTAGCTAAAGCAGCATGCACTCTGTAATCATGATCACCAAATGTCACAACAAAACCATCAGTTAAAAGTACTTTTAAATCATCAATCAGAGGTTTCAAAATGGTGTCCATATTCACTAACAGAGCCAGATGAATATGTTTTACCTTAGATTTGTACTTGCTGCCAATATTGCCAACTGTATAGTAAAAGGCACAGACCTTATGTTTTGTTCTTTTTGAACCCAGTGGATTAACCACTTGGAACTCATCTTCATAAAAATGCAGACGTAAAGCATCTGGGTGAGTGGAAAAAAATGGATGCTCTTTAAAGAACAAACCATCTTGATAATCCTTCAACACATCCTCTTCTCTGTTTCGAGTGTTCTGTGCTTGAATATGGTCCCAAATATCATCATGAGTACAATGTTTTCTGAGAACATCATTTACAGGGACATAGGCATAACTTCCTATTGCTTAGCCAGATGAATCTCTTAATGTATACTGTACAGGCTCTGTCATTTCTAAATTAGATTTACAATACTCTCTGAGTAAATATTCTGAACGTATTACTCTGGAGGCCTCATCAAAAAAATCTGTGGATTTTAGGAGTTCCAAAAGTCCAGGACAATCTTCAACATTGAAACCATTTTGCTGAAGATGGTAAGAAATAATAGAGTCATAGTGCTCCTTGAAATTGCCAAACAAATTCTTGACATCATCAAGAATATCCTGTTGAACACCCTGTGGTGTAATGTTCTTTTCTCTGTACTTTAGTATGAAATTGACGAGATTCCCTCTGAAATCTGTTAATAGTGCATTTCTATTGGGTGGACTATTTGCATCAGTACGGTCTTCTTCAGCAGATTCATTAGAACAATCTTCAGAATTACTTTGATTACCTGGCACAATGCATGTTTTATGCTTCCTGTAGACGTGCCTCCTAAAAGATTCATATTTCATAAAGGTCCGTTGACCGTCATCAAGGCCACAGTTTATATAAGTCTGATTCATGAGCATGAATTAACCCAATGTGCTGAACCAATTTCAGCAAGGTGAAAAATCTGCGTGAGTCTTGGGGCAACAATATGGTCGTAGCATTTTTATCTATTAGTCCAGAAGGTTGATTATCCTGGTGACAGCAGTGGCTTATCACAAGGTTCAGACACTTTAAGCACATGCCTCTGGATACATATTAGTGTATTCTTACAGTGAGAAGGGTAAGACACGTTGACACAAAGTAGGCACAACACGCTGCAAGGATGCCATCTTCCACACTCACAGCTCTGCAAATGTCTAATCCCTCCATTTTCACTGAAGCAGTAGTTCTTCTCTCCTTGAACACCATTTCTTAGTCACAGGCATCCGGCAGTTGAATGGTATGATATGGCGTGGCTGGTTCTTCCTAAACAAAGATTTTAAGAAAAATTTTCAGTGTAATGACATGGTGGGGGATTTGTGCCACAATCAAATGCAATCGTTAGAGTAGAACAACGTGAAATCCGCACACATGACATTACTTTTCATTAGTGACATGCGGAAAACATGCCAAGATGAACAAATGAAATGCTGAATTTGTGTCATATTTGAATCCAACCCATCTTGATGTGCAATCCACTCAATGATAAAAATAAATGATAAAAAAATAAAAAACTCCATGATAAAAATAAATGCTAATCACATCATTGCATTTCTCCGAATGTCGTTGTAGGCTTCATTGCATTTCAACCCAAACAATGCAAAAATCGTGCCACAGTGAAAAGTAATCACTGTCCAATCACATTGGTATGGGGGGCGTGGTAGACAGGGCTACAGACGGAAGTGATCTCTGATCCATGTACAGTGGTAGGCTACATGCCACTCAAGCCAGCTCACTTTATCTAAGACCAAAGGCAGAGTTCGCTAGAGTTTGCAGCAGAGAAGGCTGGTCCATAGAGGCAGAGGAGGTTTCTCCTCCTGTATTTTTTAGAGGCAAGAGGGAGATCAAAATATAAAAAAGAGTAATCGGTTGAAATAAACCATTAACAAATCTCGTTATCATTTATAAAATATTTTTTATCTCTTCTTTGGAAAAAATCCATTATTGAAATTCTGATTAAAATGCTTCAACACCTGCAGGGCAGGCAAGAGGGGAAAGGGCAGTCTGTGTGAAGTGGTGGTGGAGGGGGGGAGGGGGGCAGGGGAGGACGGGCTCCTGCTGTCCTCCTTAGGGCGGGATCTCTTATATCAATTTAATGTACTTCATTTTTTTCATGCTAATCTGTTATTGGCCAATACACGTAAAATGATGCTCCAAGGGAGGACATCCTCCCTAACCAATCAACAACCAGAATACAATATTGACATCGCGTTGGTCCAATGATAATTTCCAAATTTCATCTTCAATTTTCTAGCACTGTATTGTATTATAACATGCAAATTGCAACTACTTTTAAAACACATCACTAAAAAAAGTACATTTTATTTAAGCCTTTTCAACCAGAGGAGGCTGGTCCATAGAGGTAGAGGAGGTTGTCCAAATTTCCTTTTTTCAGATTTACGTTTCCCTTTTTTTCGAGCAGTAGCTACCTACTTGCGTTAGCCAACGCAACAGTTAGCTTGTTGTAGCAGCCCTGAAGAACTGAGCTAACGCCGGCAAGAATGGATTTTGACGAGGCAATTAACAGCAGCGTGAGTGAGGGGGTCACAGAGAGGCATGGACGCAGACGCAGTGAGTGGGATGGGGAAGAACATCTTGTGGATTATTTGTTGTCACAGCCATTCCACAGTTTGGATTACGCAGCAGGTGAGGATCAAGACTGCTGGACAACCAGCTCCACAGATAACCATGATCAAAAATTCTAATTCTAGTGACACCACGAGGTTCATTCCCATCCAGAGCCCGCAGCGATTAGATGTGTTTTTCCCTCTCGTTCACCTGGCCCCTTTTTTATATTCATCCTTTGTGTTGTAATATGACATGCAAGGAATAAACCCCTCCGGGCTGTCCCGTTGTTGGAAAATAATGTAGGGTCGCTTAACCAGCCCCAAGGTAGGCTACATTATTTTCCAATAACGGGACAGCCCGGAGGGGTTTATTCCACTTATACAACGGGTTACCAACAATGACTATACATGGTTACTTTTATATTTATTGATTTTTATCGATTTAATCAGCTGAAAGTGAAATATTCTTCTGCGGGCGTTTGGGCATATTATTTTACCGTTGTCAAGCAAAACTCTGGTTGGTAGTTCCATTTGCACCGTTGTTAAGCAAAAACCTCTGGTCATTAATTCTATGAAAACAATGATTCTATCAAGAAAAAACAGTTCCTTCTCGTTTTATACCATACAGTATAGCACCAATTTTGGTCATTTTTGTCATTACATTACTTAATAAAACTGCATGAAACCATAAGTCAATCAAATTCACTGTCTTACTTTTTAAATGGTGTGGTTGCACAATGTACATAACGTTTTTCTATTAAAATTCTTGGTTTTAGGTCAGAATGGTCTCACGGCATTCTTGTTATCCCTTCTAGCTAGCTAGCTAACTATTGAATTGTATTCAAAACAGCGGTTACTATAAACACAATCGTTCACAAACATACGGATGAAAATGCGTCCCATAGCCATGTGTTAAATGCGGAGCGCCTATTCTACTGTCCAAATAAGGGACGATTCCGATTTGCGGGATGGTTGGCAACCGTAAATAAAGCTAACAACAGTAACTAGAAATGTGATTCAACATTGCCATCAATTGTGAAACTGGACATTGAAAAGGGGAGGGGATGTAACAACAATTCAAAAGTGAAAGAATAACGTTGCTGTTTAAACTGCTTTAAAATGCTGGATTTTGTAGCGCATTGATTTTAGAACTGTTAAAAGGCCGAGGTATCCCTTTACTGAGAAATAGGCTAATGCCCACCCTTGGACCAATCAGAATCGAGTATTCAGCCAAGCCGTTATGGTTATTATATAACAGCTAAGGGGCGTTGTTCGGCCTGACGCGAAGCGGAAGTCACCAAGTATGGCAATATGAAAGTAATAAACACACTCCTATTAACCACTGAAAAAACGTTTTTTTTTCTTAGACGCGGAGTGACTGAATTGTGCAAAGGAATTAAGCCGGACACCCACCGCACGCGTAGCTGCCGCGAGCGCACGACGCACGTACTACGCGCGTAAGTGAAGCGTATTTGAAGTCGGCCTACTGTTATTAAAACGGCAGTGGGCGACGTCCTCTACACCAGATGCGAACGCGTCACGAACCGGCTGCGAAACTTGTGCGACACAAGCGAACTGAAGCGTAGTTTTTCGCTTCTGTTCTATTTTTCTGCTTGCCGCACGTCATGATGACCTGTTTATACACAGAAACATGCTCTAAAATGCTAGGTATAGGCTACATGCTCTGATTTATATTTCCTTATATTATGCTGGGCACCGAGCCTTGATTGACAAAAGAATCAGCAAGCCCGTAGAATTAGAGCTGCGTAGAATTAGGTCGCAAATTGTGTACCCTTCTGTCCTGCTCCGTTGTCTGTTATTTCGTGACTTTTAGTGTTTGTAAGGTTTATAAAGCATTTTGATAGCTTATCTGCAGGTAGGAATCCTCTTTGCTGTTTTGTTAAGCTAGAACCGGAAAAGTTGATAGTGGAGAACAGGAGCAGACGCATATGTCCCAGCAAGCTTTGCATATGAGAAAATAACAACAGTGTGAGATAAATTAGGCGAAATGATGAAATTGCGTAGTTGAAACAATATGTTTTTATTAGAATGGGCATGTAGGTGAAGGTTGACATGATCACAGAGTATAGTGCGAAGTAAATGAAGTGACCATGAGCGAGCTTAGTTTCCTTATCAAACGGTATGTATAACAGTCTGTATTAAACATTACTCATTAAAGTGGAGGGTTAAATAACGGGTGAAATCTATTGTACGATGTGTTTTTCTCATGTTCAGTACTAATAGTTATAATTATGAGTGAGTCATGATTTTAAATGTAATGTTTTAATGCGGAGTTGCAGAATGTACATACGTAGTAATTGTTTGTATGTGGCTAGATAGAGAACAGGGCAAGGTAACATGAATGTAGAAACGTGGCGTTTGCTGATAAGAAGGTTTTGTACGGTAGCCAAGTGAAGAAATATAGTTAGTAGAAATAGCACAGTGGTGAACTGGTGTAACTTTTTAATAAAAGGAATACATTTGCCATCATTAAATGCATATGGGTGGCCGTGAGTGAGTTTTGATAAAGCAAATATAAGCGTAAGAAAATGTTAGTGTAAAAGAGGAAATTATCTGCCTGAGGGCGAGGCGGGATTCAAGCCTTCAAACGGAGGTTTACCAGTCTGACTTTGTTAGTGCAGCATAGCTATGCAATGCATGAAATATCATTAGCAAACCTGTCCATGGTTTTAAAGAAGAACACAGGCCAGTAAGCACAGAAGAGCTCCCGTTGAATCCATATGGCTTTGCAATACTGTAGCTGGTTAATAACTGAATGTGCAGACGGTACGTCATAATGCAGTGTATACGTTCGGTGGACGGCGGGTAGATATGGTGCAAAAGCATAATTGAGAAGTAGTAGACAATTATTAGTGAGGGTAAAAGCAGGTTAAAGAAACATGTTCCTAGCGTGGCTTGAACCTAGGTCCCCATGTTCCCAAGACTGTAGCCTTGCCCACTAGGCCACAGGCAGGCTAGCTGTTAAAACTGGAAATGTTTCAGAGTAAAAAGGTATGGGTATTTTGCGTGTGTATGCAAGTTTTTGATTGGGTCGTGTAGGTGAAGATTTGGCTGGTGTCGGTAAAATATCCAATGGGGAAACATGTTGTTAGTGGGATAGGCGGCAGGAAAAATAAGAATGAGAAGAAGAAGAAGAAGAAAGAGAAGAAGAAGTTTGGGGCTTTATTGTGTGGACATGTGAAGTTGTTTATGAATTCTGTCTGTTGAAATGGGGTGACAATGTACAGAATTTAATGTTTTTAAGTACTGAGTGTCTGTGGCTGTTGTGATTATTTCTGTGGGAAACCCTGAAAAGTGCCAAACTCTCAGTGCTGTATAGGTATGGGGCATGCCCCTGCCAAGGCATAACTTGATACAGGGTAACTGAATAGCTATCTTATAGCTGCATTTCCACCACAGGAACTTTCCTAGTTTCCAGAAACTAGGAACCTTTTGAGGAAATCAGTGCATTTCCACCGCAGGGACCAAGGTCTAAATTAAGTTCCGGGGACTTTATTTTACCCCCCAAAAAAGTCCCTGGGTATACTTTCCAAAGGTATCGGAACTTTTGGGGTACGGCGCAAGCGCAAACATTTCTGATTGGTCGAGTACTCGCAGCATTTTCCTTCAACCGCCATTTTAAAAAGCCTGCAGCCACAAGTCCGATTTATTTTCAAAATAATACCTTGAATTCAAACCTTTATGTTATGCGGCGGAGAAGCCTACTTTTGGTTATAGCCTGCCAACGTTTACAGATGAGAAATAAAGATTGAGGATTATAACGTGTGCTCTTCTTTTCTTGCTTTTAGCGTTTAGCGTTTAGACGTGTGCATGTTTTCTACTATAAATGTTGTTACCAGTGATTTGTGGAATGTGAATGCATTCTGTCGCCTCGGATGTCAAGACATGAAAGTGAATGTTTGTATAAAAACATAATGAATGTGTTTGAGAGGATATATAAAACAGTTTCAATCTGTATATTAGCCTGTTATATCCTGTTTGTTGCATAACAACGGTCCAAGTTGAACTACCAACGAAAGTTTTGCTTGACAACGGTAAAATAATATGCCCAAACGGCCACGGAAGAATATTTCAATTTCAGGTGGTTAAAACGATAAAAACCAATAAATACTAAAGTAACCATATATAGTTAAGATTAATATTCATCTTAATATTAAGTTGAAAATTATGCCTAAGGCTTAAGCTTAATTTTCAGTTTAGGCTTAATTTTCAGCTTAAGTTTAAGTGTAATTGTCTGCTTAGGCATAATTTTCATCTTAAAATTAAGCTGAATATTAAGCCTAAACTGAAAATTAAGCCTAAGCTTACGCTGAAAATTCACCCGAAGCTGAATATTAAGCCTAAACTTCAGCTGAAAATTCAGCCTAAGCTGAAAATTAAGCCTAAGCTTAAGTTTGATCTGAAAGTTAAGCCTAAACTGAAAATTCAGCCTAAGCTGACTATTTAGCCTAAGCCTTAGGCTTAATATTCAGCTCAAAATTAAGATGAATATTAAGACTAAGCTGAAAATTCAGCCTAAACTGAATGTTAAGCATACGCCTTAGGCTTAATATTCAGTTCAAAATTAAGCTGAAAAGTCAGCCTAAGATGAATATTAAGCCTAAGCTGAATGTTAAGCATAAGCCTTAGGCTTAATATTCAGCAAAATATTAAGCCTAAGCTGAAAATTAAGCCTAAGCTGAATATTAAGCCTAAGCCTTAGGCTTAATATTCAGCTCAAAATTAATCTGAATATTAAGCCTAAGCTGAAAAGTAAGCCTAAGCTTAAACTGAAAATTCAGTCTAAGCTGAATATTAAGCCTAAGCCTTAGGCTTAATATTCAGCTCAAAATAAAGCTGAATATTAATCCTAAGTCTTAGGCTTAATATTCAGCTCAAAATTAAGGTGAATATTAAGCCTAAGATGAAAATTCAGCCTAAACTGAATATTAAGCCAAAGCCTTAGGCTTAATATTCAGTTCAAAATAAAGCTGAATATTAAGCCTAAACTGAAAATCAAGCCTAAGATTAAGCTGAAAATTCAGCCTAAGCTGAATATTAAGCATATGACTTAGGCTTAATATTCAGCTCAATATCAAGCCTAAGCTGAAAATTAAGACTAAGCTTAACCTGAAAATTCAGCCTAAGCTAAATATTAACCGTAAACTTTAGGCTTAATATTCAGCTCAAAATTAAGCTGAATATTAAGCCTAAGCAGAAAATTCAGCCTAAACTGAATATTAAGCCTAATCGGAAAATTCAACCTAAGATGAATATTGAGCCCAAGCCTTAGGCTTTATATTCAGCTCAAAATTAAGTGGAATATTAAGCCTAAGATGAAAATTCAAGCCTATGCTTGAAAATATAAGCTTAAGATTAAGCTGAAAATTAAACCTAAGATGAATAATAAGCCTAAACCGTAGGCTTAATATTCAAATCAAAATTAAGGTGATTATAAAGCCTTAGCTGAAAATTCAGCCGAAGCTGAATAATAAGCATAATACTTAGCCTTAATATAAAACTCAAAATTAAGCTGAATATTAACCCTTTTCTGAATATTAAGCCTAAGCTTAAGCAGAAAATTCAGCCTAAGATCAATATTAAGCCTAAGCCTTAAGCTTAATATTCAGCTCAAAATTAAGCTGAATATTAAGCCTAAGCTGAAAATTCAGCATAAGCTAAATATTAAGCCTAAACTGAAAATTAAGCCTTAGCTGAATATTAAGCCTAAGCCTAAGGCTTAATATTCAGCTCAAAATTAAGCTGAATATTAACCCTATGCTGAAAATTAAGCCTAAGCTTAAGCTGAAAATTCAGCCTAAGCTGAAAATTAAGCCTAACCCTTAAAATTAACCTGAATATTAAGCCTAAGCTGAAAATTCAGCCTAAGATGAATATTAAGCCTAAGCCTTAGGCTTAATAATCATCTTAAAATTAAGCTGAATATTAAGGTTAAGCTGAAAATTCAGCCTGAGTAAGCTGAAAATTCAGCCTAAGCTGAATATTATGCCTAAGCCTTAGGCTTAATATTCAGCCTAAAATTAAGCTGAATATTAAACCTTAGCAGAAAATTTAACCCAAACTGAATATTAAGCCTAATCTGAAAATTCAACCTAAGCTGAATATTAAGCTGAAGCCTTAGGCTTAATATTCATCTCAAAATTAATCTGAATATTAAGCCTAAGCTAAATTCAGCTGAGCAATTAAGCCTAGACTTAAGCTTATTTCCCTCAAATTAGGTGAATTAAGCTAAGCTGAAAATTAAGCCTAAGATAAAGCTGAAAATTCAGCCTAAGCTGAATATTAAGCCTAAGCCTTAAGCTTAAGATTCAGCTCAAAATTAAGCTGAAAAATAAGCCTAACCTGAAAATTCAGCCTAAATTGAATTTTAAGCCTAAATTTTATGCTGAAAATTCAGCCTAAGCTGAATATTAAAAATTAAGCTGAAAAATAAGCCTAACCTGAATATTCAGCCTAAGCTAAATTTTAAGCCTAAATTTTATGCTGAAAATTCAGCCAAAGCTGAATATTAGGCCTAAACTGAATTTTAAGCCTAAATTTTAGGCTTAATATTCATCTTAAAATTAAGCCTAAGCAGAAAATTCAGCCAAAACAGAATATTAAGCCTTATCTGAAAATTCAACCTAAGCTGAATATTAAGACTAATCCTTAGGCTTAATATTCAGATCAAATGAAACTGAATATTAAGCCTAAGCAGAAAAATTAAGCCTAAACTGAATATTAAGCCTAAAATGAAAATTAAGCCTAAATTTAAGCTGAAAATTCAGCCTTAGCTTAAACTGAAAATTCCGCCTAAGCTGAATATTCAGCCTAAGCCTTAGGCTGAATATTCAGCGAAAAATTAAGCACAATATTAAGCCTAAGCTGAAAATTAAGCCTAAGAGTAAGCTAAAAATTCAGCCTAAGCTGAATATTAGGCCTAAGATGAATTTTAAGCCTAAACTGAAAATATAGCCTAAGGTGAATATTAGGCCTAAGCCTTAGGCTTAATATTCATCTTAAAAATAAGCTGAATATTAAGCTTAAGCTGAAAATTCAGCCTAAGCCTAAGCTGAAAATTCAGCCGAAGCTGAATATTCAGCCTAAGCCTTAGGCTGAATATTCAGCTCAAAATTAAGCTGAATATTAAGCCTAAACTGAAAATTTAGCCTAAGATTAAGCTGATAATTCAAATTCAGCCTAAACTGAATATGAAGCATAAGCCTTAAGCTTAATATTCAGTTCAAAATTAAGCTGAATATTAAGCCTATGCTGAAAATTAAGCCTAAAAAAAGCTGAATATTAAGCCTAAGCCTTAGGCTTAATATTCAGCTCAAAATTAAGATGAATATTAAGCCTAAACTGAAAATTAAGCCTGAACTGAATATTAAGCCTAAGCCTTATGCTGAATATTCAGCTCAAAATTAAGCTGAATATTAAGCCTAAACTGAAAATTTAGCCTAAACTGAATATTAAGCCTAATCTGAAAATTCAACCTAAGCTGAATATTGAGCCCAAGCCTTAGGCTTAATATTCAGCTCAAAATTAAGTGGAATATTAAGCCTAAGGTGAAAATTCAGCCTGAGCTGAATATTAAGCCTAAGCCTTAGGCTTAATATTCAGCTCAAAATTAAGCTGAATATTAACCCTAGGCTGAAAATTAAGCCTAAGTTTAAACTGAAAATTCAGCCTAAGCTGAATATTAAGCCTAACCTTAGGCTTAATATTCAGCTCAAAATTAAGGTGATTATAAAGCCTTAGCTGAAAATTCAGCCGAAGCTGAATATTAAGCAAAATCCTTAGCCTTAATACAAAGCTCAAAATTAAGCTGAATATTAACCCTTTTCTGAATATTAAGCCTAAGCTTAAGCAGAAAATTCAGCCTAAGCTGAATATTAAGCCTAAGCCTTAGGCTTAATATTCAGCTCAAAATTAAGCTGAATATTAACCCTATGCTGAAAATTAAGCCTAAGTTTAAACTGAAAATTCAGCCTACGCTGAATATTAAGCCTAAACCTTAGGCTTAATATTCAGCTCAAAATTAAGGTGATTATAAAGCCTTAGCTGAAAATTCAGCCGAAGCTGAATATTAAGCCTAAACTGAATATTAAGCCTAAGCTTAAGCAGAAAATTCAGCCTAAGATGAATATTAAGCCTAAGCCTTAGGCTTAATATTCAGCTCAAAATTAAGCTGAATATTAAGCCTAAGCTGAAAATTCAGCATAAGCTGAATATTAAGCCTAAACTGAAAATTAAGCCTTAGCTGAATATTAAGCCTAAGCCTAAGACTTAATATTCAGCTCAAAATTAAGCTGAATATTAACCCTATGCTGAACATTAAGCCTAAGCTTAAGCTGAAAATTCAGCCGAAGCTGAATATTAAGCCTAACCCTTAAAATTAACCTGAATATTAAGCCTAAGCTGAAAATTCAGGCTAAGCTGAATATTAAGCCTATGACTTAAGCTTAATATTCCGCTCAAAATTAAGCTGAATATTAAGCCTAAACTGAAAATTAAGCCTAACCTGAATATTAAGCATAAGCCGTATAGCCTTAATATTCAGCTCAATATTAAGCCTAAACTGAAAATTAAGCCAAAACCTAAGCTGAATATTAAGCCTAAGCCTTAGGCTTAATTTTCAGCCTAATATTAAGCTGAATATTAAGCCTAAGCAAAAAATTCAGCCGAAGAGTAAGCTGAAAATTCAGCCGAAGAGTAAGCTGAAAATTCAACCAAAGCTGTATATTAAGCCTAAGCCTTAAGCTTAATATTCCGCTCAAAATTAAGCTGAATATTAACCCGATGCAGAAAATTAAGCCTAAAATAAAGCTGAAAATTCAGCCTAAACTGAATATTATGCCTATGCCTTAGGCGTAATATTCAGCTCAAAATTTAGCTGAATATTAACCCGATGCTGAAAATTAAGCCTAAGATAAAGCTGAAAATTCAGCCTAAGCTAAATATTAAACCTAAGCCTTAGGCATAATATTCAGCTCAAAATTAAGCTGAATATTAAGCCTAAACTGAAAATTTTGCCTAAGATTAAGCTGATAATTCAGCCTGAGCTGAATATGAAGCTTAAGCCTTAGGCTTAATATTCAGCTCAAAATTAAGCTGCATAATAAGCCTAACCTGAAAATTCAGCCTAAGCTGAATTTTAAGCATAAATTTTAGGCTTAATTTTCATCTTAAAATTAGGCTGAATATTAAGCCTATGCTGAAAATTAAGCCTAAGATAAAGCTGAAATTTCAGCCTTAGCTGAATATGAAGCATAAGCCTTAGGCTTAATATTCAGCTCAAAATTAAGCTGCATAATAAGCCTAACCTGAAGATTCAGCCTAAACTGAATTTTAAGCCTAAATTTTAGGCTTAATATTCATCTTAAAATTAAGCTGAAAATTAAGGCTAAAATAAGGCTGAAAATTCAGCCTAAGCTGAATATTAAGCCTAAGCCTAAGGCTTAATATTCAGCTCAAAATTAAGATGAATATTACGCCTAAACTGAAAATTTAGCCTAAGATTAAGCTGATAATTCAGCCTAAACTGAATATGAAGCATAAGCCTTAGGCGAAATTTTCAGTTCAAAATTAAACTGAATATTAAGCCTATGCTGTAAATTAAGCCTAAGATAAAGCTGAAAATTCAAATTCAGCGTAAGCTGAATATTAAACTTAAGCTGAACATTCAGCCTGAGTAAGCTGAAAATTCAGCCTAAGGTGAATATTATGCCTAAGCCTAAGGCTTAATATTCAGCTTAAAATTAAGTTGAATATAAAACCTAAGCCGAAAATTCAGCATAAGCTGAATATTAAGCCTAAACTGAAAATTAAGCCTTAGCTGAATATTACGCCTAAGCCTAAGGCTTAATATTCAGCTCAAAATTAAGCTGAATATTAACCCTATACTGAAAATTAAGCCCCCGAAAACCTAAAAACCCTAAAAACCCTTTAAACACCTTGAACCATTGCCCCCAGAACTGTTGGAAAACCCTAGCAACTTTTTAAACACCCCAAACCGCCCTTGAAAATAAACCCAAACCCCTTTGAACACCCTGCAAATTGAAACTCTAGGAAACTTAAAACTCCTAGCAACCCTTGAACACCCTAGCAACCACCTGAAACACTCCAAACCCTTTTTTTAACAAAGCAAACCCCCTGAAAATCCCAGCCAAATTGAAACCCAAACCAAAAACACACCTTACAACCATAAAACCCCCCAAAATAACCTGAAATATTAACCCCCTTTCTAGAACCATGAAACCCCCAGCAAGCAGAAAATAGCAACCAATGGAACATTAAAACCCTTAGCCCCCAGCAAATTTCCCCCTAAAATTGAAACCCCGAACCATTTTAAACCCTAGCCTTTTATAGCAAACACTTAAACAAGCAAACCCGAACACCCCAGCAACCATTAAACACTCCTAGCAACCATTTCCACCAAAACAAGCTTTTGAAAACCCTAGCCCCGAAAAATTAACACCATAGCCCACTTGGGAAAAATTCAGCAACAACCCGGCCCCCGCAAAACTCTAACACTTAAAATTTAAACCTGAACCCCCTTAAACCCCCCCAAAATTAAAACCCCAAAAGTTTAACCCATAGCCCACTTAACCAAACCCACAACCATAAATAACTGAACCATTATTACACCCCAGCAAACCTAGAACACCCCCAGCCCCCTTTCAAACTGAATACCACTTAGAACCTTAGAACCATTGGGAAAACCCCAAAATTAAAAGCCCCCTGGCCCCCAAAAACTTATAACACCCCCGAAAATCCCCTTAACACTCTGAACCCCTTTAAACCCTCAAACTTACAAAATAGCAAACCTGGGGAACCCCGAACCATTTGAAGCCAGCAAATTAAAAACCATTCAAAATCTAAACCCCGAACCCCTTAAACCTAAGCAAAACCTTTTGGAAATAGCAACCCTTGAAATCCTTTGCAAATTCACCCCAGCAAATTTGTAACACCCCCAGCAAATAAAGTTAACCTTAAAAATTAGCACCCCAGCAACCATTAAACACTCCCTTTGAAAACCCTTTGAACACCTTTCAAAACCCTTGGGAAAATAAACAAACCCGGCTTTAAAAAATTAAAATAAAAACCCCCCGGGGAAAATTTAAAAACCCAAAATTTGAAACCCCGCAACCCCTTTAGGAACCCTTTAAAATTTAAAATTTTTGAAAACCCCAAAAAACCCCGCTTTTAAAAACCTAGCAAATTGAAACCCCAAGTAACCATTTGAAAACCTTAACCCCCTGAACACCCTAGCAACCACCTGGAACACCCTAGCAACCACTTAGAACACCCTAGCAACCGCTTAGAACACCATAGCAACCACCTGGAACACCCTAGCAACCACTTAGAACACCCTAGCAACCACCTGGAACACCCTAGCAACCACTTATAACACCCTAGCAACCACCTGGAACACCCTAGCAACCGCTTAGAACACCATAGCAACCACCTGGAACACCCTAGCAACCACTTAGAACACCCTAGCAACCGCTTAGAACACCATAGCAACCACTTAGAACACCATAGCAACCACCTGGAACACCCTAGCAACCACTTAGAACACCATAGCAACCACCTGGAACACCCTAGCAACCACTTAGAACACCCTAGCAACCTAACATCGTTAGGTGTTCTAACCATGTTATACATCGTTAGAAAGCTTATACTCTCACCTATGAAATAAATGAGTTGTCAATCAAGCCAAATTGTACTAAAAAGGGCGACAACGCCGTAAGCAACAGGTGTGGTATTACGCACAGCTATTATTGAAGATAGCCGAGCCAGGCGTGACAGATGCGCGTATATTTCGCAAACGGATTGTCCAAGACAATATATGGCCACGCAAAGGGGACATCTCTATGCGTGAAACCAGTGGTAAGATATGTATATGTATATTCATTCAAAGTTTAGTCCCAGATATTGAATGTAGAATGACATGGTATAATTAAAAAAAACGTTGTCTTGTTTATTTCGTTATTCAGTGAGCAGCGTTTTCACTGCTGTATTGGCATATTTTAGAGCTAATGTCGGGTTTATCTTGTTGCTACGGAATATTACATTAGCCTACATTACAGGCATTTGGCAGACGCTCTTCTCCAGAGCGACGTACAACAAAGTGTATAACCATAACCAGGAATAATTGTGCCGAAAACCCTAGAGAAAAATACCGTTCCAAGTGCAGGGAACAACCGCATAGTTCAACTTGGACCCAGTAGGTTAAACTGATTAACGCTAACATAAACAAGAACAGCAACAACGCAGTCTATGAGAACATTCAAGCAATAGTTAAGACGAGTTAAGACTAAGTCACCTACGGAACAACTACCTAGTTACAACCCTAAGCTTACAGTCAATTTAGAGATTAAATTGAGAATACGATTTCTCAGGACAACGACGGATTTAAAGACTAAACGAACTCACCCGATATTGTCTTCAAATGGACCGTATTATTTATTTAGACATTGGCAGACTACAGCGTAAAATGCGTCTTTTGTTTATATTCAATATTAGTAATTGCAGCGAGAAACTGCAGCTGTAGGTCGTTATGTTATGGTAGCAACGGAACGAAGCGTACTGTATATATATTGGGCTACCGTCATTGTTTCATTATACCAGCGTGTTTTCGCGCGTTTGCACAGAAACTCAGAACCTATCAATAAAATGGTTTAGCTATTTCTCAGCATAATGACAGCTTTAAAGACTTAACGAACTCACCCGATACTGTCTTCAAATGGATCCATGCCAAAGAAAAGTAATGATTCATCCTCTCAGAAAGCTTTTACTGAAAAACTTTTGGTAGCCTATCCTAGCATGCACTCTGGGTGGCACTGTCAGACCGTCCTTTCACTGATAAAAACTAGACCCTACGGTGTCGGATTACTTGCATCGCCATGGATGTCGCTTGCCTTAAAGAAGTTTACTCGATGTCGTAACCGTTTAGATTTGGAGCTCCAGCTTTTCCGCACCCCACCTAATGAAAAAGTCCAAATGGTGTGCAAACCATATGGCGGACATAGGTGCTCCCAATAGGAAAGTTGTCGAGCACATTCAGATGCATCAGTCGATGAAGTTTTGTGTTGATCTGACTTACGGTGTGGGAGTTATGACCTTTTAAAGTATGATCCTTTGTTATAGCGCCACCATCTGGCCGACATAAGTGATTTTTAGTGCCTGAGTAGTGGGGGGCCATAGGAACCCACCTCCCAAATTTGGTGGGTCTACAACTTATGGTTGCTGAGCCTCAGACATTTTAGCGGAGAAAACTGCCACGCCTCAACTAAAAAGTCTAAATGGCGGGCAAACAATATGGCGGACATAGGTGGGGCCAATGGCGGGGCCAATGGCTTGTAGAAAGTTGTAGAGCACGTTCAGATGCACAGGTCAATGAAGTTTTGTGTTGATCTAACTTATGTTGTGGGAGTTATGGCCTTTTACGCATAACCCTTTGTTATAGCGCCACCATCTGGCCGACGTACGTACGGTTGCTGATCCTCAGACACTTTTAGCGGAGAAAAATAATAATAAGAATAATAATAATAATAATCCTAACAAATACAATAGGGTTCCACCAGCTTCGCTGCTTGGACCCCTAATTAGCCCCAAACAGACGCCATTTCACCTACTAACTTAAAGCATTAGCAACATTAAGCTAGAACTGCTTACCTGCTCTTGAACACCGCCAGATTTTCCCACGAAGAATTTGAAATCACAACGACCTTCTTCCAAGACTACGTCACAGCAACATGCGCATGTGATTGGATATACCGTCTTCTTGTTTTACAGCGGGTGGTACACAGCTTATTGGTGAATTACCGCCACCTTCTGCTCCGGAGTGTGTATCAGACAATAGATTTACACTCAAAAATCCCTTCACCCTAAGCTATATTTTATCCTCCATGCTTTACACCGAGTCCTACTATATAAAATCCCTATCCATGTCAGCCACCCTAGAACCCTATACCTGCTTATCCATCATATCCTATATTTAAAAATAAATAAATTATTTAACCCTCCACTTCAACAACTAACGTTTAATACAGACTGTTATATATACCGTTAGATAAGGAAACTAAGCTCGCTCATGGTCACTTCATTTACTTCGCACTATAGTCTGTGATCATGTCAACCTTCACCTACATGCCCATTCTGCTAAAAACATATTGTTTCAACTATGCAATTTCATAATTTCACCTAATTTATCTCACACTGTTGTTATTTTCTCATATGCAAAGCCTGCTGGGACATATGCGTCTGCTCCTATTCTCCACTATCAACTTTTCCGGTTCTAGCTTAACAAAACAGCAAAGAGGATTCCTACCTGCAGATAAGCCTATCAAAATGCCTTATAAACCTTACAAACACTAAAAGTGCATCTTCACGAAATAACAGACAACGGAGCAGGACAGAAGGGTACACAAGTTGCGACCTAGGCAGCTCTAATTCTACGGGCTTGCTGATTCTTTTGTCAATCAAGGCTCGTTGGATGGCCGTCAAATCCGTGAGTAGCCTACATACACTGGCCATATTTCACCTTTTCTGATGCGTTTACACTTACGCCACCGCACCATTTGTCACAGCCACTGTTTTACATATATAGCAAACCGAAACTGCTAAACGTACACGCTCATCAGACTGTACAAATTCACACAAGGATAGCCATAATCCACAACCGTTTCTTACAGGGTCACTTCGCATTTCTCACTCTCGTAATAAAACGCTTTGCAAAGAAATGAAAAAGAAATTATATCTCATAAAAAACACGTTTCAACGTACAAAAATGCCAAGTTACTCACACATACAAGACATACACCGTCTATAACTCATTCATATGAGAAATATGCTTCCTGTAGTGACTGATCAGCAGTTTTCTACATGAATTTCAATGTGTTCCATGAGGCAATACAAAATATTTGACACTTTGATCTGACACAAAGTTTGCATGACATTGTAATATGGTAAGATTACAAAACACAGGGCTAAGTGACTTGAAAGAATTGAGGAAATATTGGGTAGCATTGCTTTGGAATACTGTTATTAAATTTCGGTGAGGCAAGATAGCCTATATTGTTTGTAGTACCGTAACTTGGCGTCATTTTGATATCAATACTTTTAATGGCAGGCCTGGATTTTGGCAGTCTGAATGAATTAGTTATAGACGGTGTAGGTCTTGTATGTGTGAGTAACTTGGCATTTTTGTACGTTGAAAACGTGTTTTTTATGAGATCGATATTCACTCTGACGCCGGCTGCACGCACGCACCACCCAGGTACAACAAAACCCTTTCCCCCGCTAATGAAAAAAATCCTAGAGGAAACACTGTCAGGTCCAGCCATATACTAGGTTTTAACCTGGTCTTGTTTCGTCATGATACTAAGGATGTTCAAAACGGAGCTTTAGAATGTCGCCAACAGTGTATGTGCGTGAGCTCGACAATGCATTTCTCACAGAAAGGGTCATTTGTTGCCTTTTTTTAGTTCATTGCAGTGGTGATAAAAGTGACAATAATTAAGTGGTACTGTGCTGTTAGCAGGTTTTACACATCAATAAATTTTCATTAAAAATTTTGCTTTTACATTTGCAATTTCATTTTCAAATCTCAATTTAAACTCAAGACAGAGAAAAACATTCATATGGTGGCATGTCTGCCAGATCAAATTATATTGTTTGTTTCTCAAAGGTGATAATTTCAAAATATATATCCAACAGCACATTGCATATTGCAATCCTGTATGCCTGGTTCTTGATGAAATATGTCTCTTGTTTTTCAAAATTAAGTCAGTTACATGTTGAGGTATTTCAGAAATTGCCAATGTGACCATTTATTTATTTATTACCCAAGAGGGGCAAAACTTAGCGACAGGTGAATTGCTCCACCAACACCAATAAATACCAAGATATTTAAATAACAAAACAATGCCCCCAATGAGCTTACAAGATTTCAATTTTCATTTAAAAATTAAACTTTTGAATGCAATTCACTTATGATTATCTGCTTATATAAGTACAGATATCATAAAATGAAATATTAAGTGTTTATAGACAAGTTTATAAAGTTTAAAGCATTTTCAATCATGAAAAAACTGGTTTAAGCAGGTGTGTCCAAACGTTTGACTGGTACTGTATAAGTCATACTAGCCACACATGGTAGTCCTATTCCTTGTCCAGGATTCCAGATACTGGAATAATCTATCCCAAAACACAAAAAACCATAAAGTCAAGGGACTTTACATAAGTGTGCCCACTTTTTGTTTACTACCTTCATATCTCACAATACCCCACACAAGCGCATGCATACACACAAACATGTTAAGGCATTTAATTCTGCAAAAATTGTGGGTTATGTTATGACAGAATACAGATCCATTCAGACCTTCTTTTGATTTTCTTCCCTACTACAGGTAGTGGTTTGTAGCCAGCCTTCTTCCTCAGAGCCCTTAGCTTGTCACTGTCTGCAAAACCATAGACAGCTGATTGCCAGGTTCCATCATGGATACACCCACCCTATGGATTAAAAAAAACATTTCAGTAACTCAACTGGGACTTTGGACCCAGTTTCACAGTGAAAGCACAATTGTAAAACTTCAGTGGTAACTAATGGCATGTTAAGGCAGACCCAACTCAATCTAATTTTGCGAAACAAGCTGTCACCTGCAGTGCAGTTTGAAAAAGGAATAAAACGCTTGTGGGTGTAGTCAAGGACCTAACTGCCAGTTTAAAATGGCCTTGCTGCATTAATAAAGGAAAGAAAGGGGGCCAGTCTGATTGGTCACAATGAAACTGAAGACTGGCCCCTTTCTTTCCCTTATTAATGCAACAAGGCCATTTTAAACTGGCAGTTTTGTCAGATGTACTTGTACAGCAAATGCAGTATCACAAACTGTACTTATGGTACCTCAAATAAGCCCTTTGGGCAAATGATATTAGCAAAAACGCTGGCAGCCTAGAGCAGCAAAACAACATCCATTAGTTGTTCAGTTTGTGCATTTTCATCTTCGCTAAATAAAATTATAAAGGATGGATTTATTATTTGTATTTTTTAAAAATTAATTTTATTATAATTTGTAGAGCTAAAATATATATACTGTAAATATTTTGTACTTTAACAAAATATTTCAGGAAAACAACTGATATTTTCCACTTCAATTGTTTAATTTAAAGTTACAATCTCGAAGATTTCAGTTTCGTTCTCTTTGGCGGTACCAATGGCAAGAAGCGGTAATTGCAGGTGTGTTTTTGGACCTCACTTCCCATAGATCCAACCGGATCCAACCAGTGTCGCCTGTGTGACGTCAGTCAGTTGGCAACTGGGCCACGCCAACTATTACACTTATTATTTCCTGAATAAAAAATGGTTGTTATACAAGTAACGTTATGTACATACTCATACATTGTCCAACATTAGGCTAACTTAAGCTGTCTTTACACTGCCGAGCCGGGTTAAAATGCTGTAGCAGACCTGGGGTAGAATTAGTGATGATCAATTTCCAAAAACGTTCTTTATCCACCTTTTGCTCGGTATGAACATCTTTACAGTGCAGAGAAGAATTTGCGGGATTCGCTGTGGCTCGTGCAATTATGTGTCTTGTGCATCATCATCGTGAATGATTGTTGTGTGATATTTTTGAAACAACAACTGCCTTGTTTCTGGTTTTGCTAGCTAAACTGTTCGAGAATAAAGCTGAGCTGGGTGTTAAATTAGCAATCAGAATAAGAAGAATAAAACAAAAACAAAGGATTTCATCAAAAAAGGGCATCAAGGCTGAAGGAACATATGAGGAAGCGTAATAAAATAACAACAACGCTAATCCATACTGCCGTATTCTTTTATTTAGTTTTCTCCGGCTTGACATCTTTACACAGAAATCAGACTCGGCTCTGCTCCACCTATACCCCAGGTTAATGCTCTGTGTAAAGACGGCTTTATTCCGATCATTATAATATATTGATGAACTTGATGGCAATGTAAATAACGGTAACGCCAATTCAGATCAATGATTCGCAACGAGACGAAACTGTTTTAGAATGTTGCAGAGAAAATTGCAGCGGTGTGAACTGGTTAGTTGCAGAGCGTCTGAAGCCGTTGCCTGGTCTCAAAAGACCCACCTTGTCAAATCGGCAAGTGCAGTTAGAACGTTTACATTCAGACGTCTTGGAATTTTGCAAGTTGCATACAGTCTCGTTACGAATCATTGATCTGAACTGACCTTTAGTTAGCTACATTGCAACATTGCAACAAGGTAGCATTGCATTCGAGAGACGTTTTGCGAGGTCAGTACCAGTCGGTAGCGTTAGCTAGCATTTTTTCTAATTGTTAGCTGACATTAGATTGTGTTAATTACATTAGCTATCTAGCTAACGCAACGTTACCTGAAATGAGAGATGGCTACTGTGCGCAACTTTGTCTAAACTAATGTTGCCTTTCTTGACATGGTCCGGTAGCTAGCATTAGCTGTGCAAATAGCTAGGCTATGTAATTTAGTAACGTTACATTGTCATCAAATGTAATACGAAATCTACATCAACAAATAATATGACCTCTCATGTTACACAAAAACGTTTTAGGGTTCCATAACCCCCCCCCCCCCCCTTTCTCTGTTATTGTAACGCTAGCAGACACCGGGGAAAAATCAGTACGCCGCTCACACACAAGTGAGTTGAAGAGCGAGCCTGTTGCGTTGGCTCCGTCTACCCTCTCTGGCGGACCAACCACTGATGGGTGATGGAAAACGCGTCCCTAACTATGCGCCGCTTGTGATTTTTTTGTTTATGTTGCCACAGACACCTAGATTTCCACAGACACGGAAATCTCTAAAAACGTTCAACCGCAACTAAATCGCTGAAACGATTGCTTTTAACTATTCAACAGTTCGCAAAGGTCGGATTCAACTAATTCACTCACAAGGATTTAGCAATAAAATTCACTCACCAGAAAAGTTTGCTCATAGGCAATACCATCCTAGCTTAAGGAAGAACACGGCTCACACACTCCAGATCTCCGTCCACTTTGCAGAGTCAGGTGACATAGAATAGAGTAGACAGCATTTTAAATATCTAAACTCACACAACAACCAAATCTTGTTGGGTTTCATGCGGCCAATAGGCTACTGTTAGCAACCATGGCGATCTAAAAGTAGAGTAAGTTGACTCACGTTTTTCCTCCGAATTCCACTGTGTAGAATAGCCGGGTTTAGATCGATATATCGCAAAACAGGAATTTCTCCACTTATACAACTTGTATTTTCGAAAACAAAGTATAATAATAACTAAAATACTATGTGATTCATCGCATAATCTTCAGAGCAATCGCACACGCGACCGCCACAAACCTCGTTCGCAGCAGAAAATAAAGCTCTAAACAAAAGAATGCTGGATACGTTAACTCACGCAGCAAATCAATACTCTGATTGGATGTTGAGGTATATGACCCCAATATCGCGAGAATATTACATGAGACTCACTGATTTCAGATCTATTCAGGTGACTCCAATGTCACCTGAAACTTCACACATATTTCAAAATGAGCACATTCACTTCCTTAAAATGTCGGAGACATTTCTATATTAAAATCTACGTTCTTTTTTCCATTTATACCCTAGTTTTGTTCATGCTACAGTACACTATTTTGTTTGTAATCCACTCCTAAGTTATTTTCTTTATGGAAAATATTAATGCTGCAATAATTATTTATTGCTAATTCTTACTTTTCTACCGTCTCCTAGTTAAGGCCTAGTAACATGGGTTACAGTAGACTTTTACACATCTACACCTGCATCCAGGAGAGTGTTTTTGATCTGTTGGGCTGTTGTCAGGGTTTTCTTCACCATAGAGAGTATTCTCTGGTCATCCGCTACAGTGGTCTTCCTGGGTCTACCGGTTCTTTTGACATAATTGAGTTCACCAGTTGTTTTTTTCTTGTTAATGATAAACCAAACTGTTGACTTGGGCATGCCCAGGGTTTTTGCAATGTTCCTGATTGATTGATTTTCATTTCTGAGGCTTATGACAGCTAGCTTAATTTGCATTGACACTGCTGTCTTCCTCATGTTGTCACAGCCTAACAACAATCTCCAAAGGCAATTGAAAAGTCTAGAATCAAGATTAGACATCAACAGCTCTCTTCTACATCCACTAACGACACAAATGAATACACCTGCCTATCGAAACACATCTGTGAAGGCAATTCAACAAATACTTGTAGTACCTTAAAATGGGGGGACCATGTACAAAAGGTGCTGTCATTTTTAAATGGTTCATCCAATATGAACCATTTAAAATCAAAAAGTGGAAAATCCTTGACTGGCTGAGTCAATCACCGGATCTGAATCCAATTGAACATGCATTTTACATGCTGAACAGGAGACTGTAGGAAAAACGTCCCTGAAACAAGCAGGAACCGGAATTCTTGTCCGTCAGTGTTCTTGCGGACACCCTGTGGTGATCACACCTTTAGTGACAGTTAGGGATCCGAGGGAGCAAGTGCCTTCTGGATTGCAGAAATTATCCAGGTATCCTACCCTTCCGTACACTTCATATTTTATATTTATAAAAACCAAGTAAAATACACTCACACTTTAGACAGATGCTGTTGCAGCATTTTGACCTTGCTAACGAGACAAACTGAATCTATACTAAGAAGACCATACTAAGAAGACCACACTAACTTTTCAAGGACAGATAAACTTGGTGAAGTGGTGACTGCTGACAGGAAAGACACTGAGAGGTCAAATATTGCCTGTTTCAACACAAAACTTTATCGACCTATGCATCTGAACGTGCTCTACAACTTTGCCACTGGGACCACCTATGTCCGCCATATTGTTTGCCCGCCATTTTGACTTTTTCGTTGGGGCGTGGAAATTTTCTCCGCTAAAATGTCTGAGGCTCAGCAACCATAAGTTGTAGACCAACCAAATTTGGTAGGTGGGTTCCTATGACCCCCCACTACTCAGGCACTACAAATCACCTATGTCGACCAGATGGTGGCGCTACAACAAAGGGTCATGTTTAAAAGGTCATAACTCCCACACCGTAAGTCAGATCAAGACCTATCAGCACCTATGTCCGCCATATTGTTTGCCCGCCATTTGGACTTTTTTATTAGTTGGGTGCAGAAGAGCTGGAGCTCCAAATCTAAGTGTTACGGCATCTAGTAAACTTCTTTACGGCAAGCGACATCCATGGCGACGCAAATAATCCGACACCGTAGGGTCTAGTTTTTATCAGTGAGGGGAGGGTCTGAATGTCGGGGAAGCAATGGAAGACAGTGCCAGCTAGAGTGCATGCTAGGCTGCCAAAGGTTTGTTAGCAAAAGCTTTTTGAGAGGATGAATAATTACTTTTCTTGAGCCTGGATCCATTTGAAGACAGTATCGGGTGAGTTTGTTTAGTCTTTGAATCTGTCATTATGCTGAGAAATAGCTAACTATTTATGGTAGGTTTTGAGTTTCTCTGCAACGCGCGAAAACACGCTGGTATAATAAAACAATGACGGTAATACTATATATAGTCCGCTTCGTTCCGTTGCTACCCTAACATAACAGACTATCTTGTGTGTACAGCTGCAGTTTCTTGCTGCAATTA